>NC_064862.1:44651095-44951095 GCF_024139225.1 Suncus etruscus | reverse complement strand
AAGTATAGTTGTCACATGGGCGCATGAGCACCCACGTGCTTTTGAAAATGAGGACTAGTGAAAAGGACCCCTCCCCTGCAAGGGAGTCCACCGCATAGCCCGTTTATGGCCATGGAAAAGTCTGGTTTCCCTTCCCCCAGAGACCCAGCTGCCCAGCCTTGCCCTGAAGGACTGGTCTGACTTGGGGGTCTCATTCCCCCTCCATTAGTGTTCAGTACAGGGTCTGTCAGCTAGCTCTCCAGATCCGTGACCCCCCCCACACACACACACATACTAGTTGGAAGAGGAAAGGTGAAATCTTCTGTATTATGGTTTCTTTAGTCACTCATCTGTTGTTGGGCATCTGGGCTGTTTCCAGATTACAATTCTTTTTTTGGGGGGGGGTTTCACACCCGGCAGTGCTCAGGGGTTACTCCTGGCTCTATGCTCAGAAATTGCTCCTGGCAGGCTCGGGGGACCATATGGGATGCCGGGATTTGAACCACCGTCTTTCTGCATGCAAGGCAAACACCTTACCTCCACGCTATCTCTCCTGCCCCAGATTATGATTCTTGATCAGTTTTGCCACTCTTTGTCTATTAATTGGTGTGTTTAATCCATTGACATTGAGAGACACAATTATCATGGGATTTAGTGTCATCTTTTTGAAGGAGATTGGTGTGTCTGTTGGTCTATTTTGTTTTATAGTAGACTTTTCAGTTTGTCTGTTAAGGCTGGTTTTGAGTCTGTAAAGTTTCGGAGCTGGTGTTTTTCTTTGAAGTTGTGTATTCCTTTAAACATGAAAGAAAGTCTGACTGGGTGAAGTACTACTCATGGAAAGGCATTGATTTCATTGAATTTTTTTTGTTGCTTTCTTTTGGGATCACACCCAGTGGCACTCAGGAGTTACTTCTGGCTCTGTGCTCAGGAATCACACCTGGAAGGCTCAGGGGACCAAATGGGATGCTGGGGATCAAACTGGGATCCATCCAGGGTTGGAAACATGCAAGGCAAATGCCCTACGGCTGTTCTATAACTCCCGCCCCTTCATTGAGTTTTGTCACAATATCTCACCTTTTCTTTTGGGTCTTGAAGGTTGCTTGTGACAAATCTGCTGTAACTCTTAATGATGCTCCTTTGAATGTGATTTATGTCCGTGGTTTTGATTGCAATTTTGAATTGACAGAGGAGCTGCTCACAATGATTCCAATGCATGGCCAGACCACCGCTAATGAGATATTTCGGCATCTGTGTGATGCCATTGAGAATGCAGGTTTGCCATGGAAGAGGTATGTTGGAATAATAACCGGTGGAGTACCATTGATGACAGGGAGGAAAAATGGACTGGTGGAACTTGTTCAAAAAAAAACTTGAAGAGGAGGGTGTAGAGAAGGCCATTGCTCTTCACTGCATTATCCATCAGCAGGCCCTTTGCAGTAAATGCCTGCCATGTGACAATGTGATGTCTGTTGTGAAATGCATCAACCTAATCAGATCCAGGGGCTTAAAGCACAGGTGGTTCTGTGCTTTTTTTTTTTTTAGAGGAAATGGAGTCAGACTATGGAGATGTGCTTTATTTCACCGAGGTATGTTGGCTCAGCAGGGGAAATGTCCTGAAAAGTTTTTTGAGTTGAGAGAAGAAGTGAAAGTCTTCATGGAGGGCCGGGAAGGTGGCGCTAGAGGTAAGGTGTCTACCTTGCAAGCGCTAGCTTAGGACGGACCGCGGTTCGATCATTGCTTCTAGGTTCTCTTGTTTTGAGGCATAAAGTATCTCAAAATAATCTCTGATAATCTTTTGAGTTTCTGAGGTATCTGTTGTGATACCCCTTTCATTAATTTTTTAAATAAAATACTTCATTTAAGACTATGTGTAACACAGTTCCAAGACCGATCCCACCATCCATGTCAAATTCTTCCAACCATTGTCCATATTTATACCCATTCCCAAGCCTAGCCCCTTGTCATGCACAAAATAATGTATTTCATATAGATTTTTATATATAAGTGGTAATGAAATTATTTTAATGTACAGCAATAAGAAAATTTGTGAAAATTAATGTATCTCGGGCTGGAGAGATATCATGGAGGTAAGGCGTTTGCCTTTCATGAAGAAGGATAGTGGTTCAAATCCCGGCATCCCATATGGTCCCTTGTGCCAGCCAGGGCCGATTTCTGAGCATAGAGCCAGGAGTAACCCTTGAGCTCTGCTGGGTGTGACCCAAACACCAAAAAAAAAAAAATTAATGTATCACATATGAAGTCTTTAAGTCATTGTCAGAATGCTAAGCAATATGTTGCTAGTTGATTTTCTGATTGTTTTGTGTCTGAGCATTAGGTGGCTCTTAATCCACATTGACATTTAATGACAGTATTGATAAAAATTGGAGTTGTTGAGTGGTTGTATATGCTGCTTATGTAATCATGTGCCCCAGAAATTCTAAGCTATGTGTCACATAGTATGGCCTTTTCAGGGTATGGTCTTGGCTGCAAGGGCTCCTGGAATTATGAGGAGTTGGAGAGAGGGACATTCCACACTCACTGCAAAAAAGTCCTGGTGTTGTTGTCCAAATAGTAGCATACCTGAATTTATGGTCAGTTTAGTGTTTTTGCAAAGATTATTGGTTAAGTGATGAAGCTAGCCCATCTGTGAAGCAGTGGTTGTGGGTGGTGGGTGCAGCTGGTGTGGCTTCAGCAGGGTAGGGAGTTGGCCACCCTCTTCTCCCAAGATATCCATTTTCAGCTAGTGTACTATTGATGTACTAGTGTTTATGGCTTTTTTTTTTTTGAGAATCTCCCCTTCTTTTGTTTCTGATTTGGTTTATTAGAGTTCTTTCTCTATTTCTTTGAGAAATAGTCTACTGATCTTGTTTATTTATTTATTTATTTATTTAAAAACCCAAATCTTGGTCTCATTGATCTTTTGAAAATTTTTGGAATCCCAGTTCATTAATTTTTACTTTAATCTTTTTTTTGTTTTTGTTTTTTGTTTTTTTTGGGCCACACCCATTTGATGCTCAGGGGTTACTCCTGGCTATGAGCTCAGAAATCTCTCCTGGCTTGAAGGGGGCCATATGGGATGCCGAGGGATCGAACTGCGGTCGGTCCTACGCTAGCGCTTGTAAGGCAGACACCTTACCTCTAGCGCCACCTTCCTGGCCCCTACTTTAATCTTTATTATTTTTTCATCCAATTATGAGGGGCTTTTTTGTTGATAATTTTAAATTTTCTCAAGTTGTGCAGGTATTTACATAGCCCTTTATTCCAGATGAATGCTAGCATAGCAATGAACTTTCCTCTTAACACCTCTTTTCTGTTTCACTAGTTTTTGGTAGATTATGTTCTTATTTTCACTTGTTTACATGAATATTTAAATTTTCTCTTTGATTTCTTCTCTGATCCACTGGTTAGTAGTGATTTGTTTAAATTTCCAGGTATTTCAATTGTATCTCTATTACTCTTTGTGATTAAATTCAGTGTATCATGGTCTGAGAAGGTAATATGATTTCTATCCTCCAGACTTAATGGAAGTATTTTTTGTGTCCCAGTATGTTTATTCTGGAGAATGTCCCATGTATACTAAAGAAGAATGTGTCTTCAGCCATTAGAGAATGAAAAGACACACACACACATACATATATACACACACACACACACACATATGTAGACATATATATCCACTGAACCTCTCTCTTCCTTTAACCTTCAAAGCAAGCATTCCCTTTCTGAGCTTAATCTAGTTGTTCTATGAAGAGGTGCAAAGCGGTTTTGAAATCTATAACTATTGCTATCCATGTCTTTCTTCAAGTCTATTGCAGTTACTTTTGGTATTTTGCTGGTACCTCATTAGGTGCACACATGTTTTTGAGTGTGAGTTGTTCCTTATATACATGTCCCTTGATTATTAAAAAAAAATTGACTCTAAATAGATTCCAGCCTAAAATGTAAGCTTATATTAGAATGACCATCTAGGCCTTTTTGAGTGACTTGCTTGCTTGAATATTTGTCTTAAACCTTTGATTTTGAGTTTGTTTGCTGACAATTCAAATGTGTTTCTGTAGGCAGCAGAATATTGGGTTCAGTTATCTGATCCATACTACCACTCCATGCCTCTTACTTTAGCCCCTTGACACAGATTTTTATTATGGAGTTCTGTGATATCTTTCTGCAGAAGTTGACATATTTGCAAGATTCATCTTTTCTAAAATGAGCTCATTTTGTTTTTCTTGTAAAGATTGTTTTTAGTTAATGAAGTTGCTGTGTTGATTTTTGTTTTAATATTATTATTATTTTATTATTATTATTATTATTATTATTATTTCGGGATTTTGGCCACACCCAGTGGCGCTCAGGGGTTACACTGGCTCTGTGCTCAGAAATTTCTCCTGGTAGGCTCAAGGGACAATATGGGATGCCGGAATTTAAATCCTGGTCTGTCCCGGGTTCATCCTGGGTCGGCAGCATGCAAAGCAAATGCCCTACCACTGTACTATCATTCTGGCCCTGGTGAGTTTTTGTTTATTCATTATGTTGTTGTTTCTTCAAATATGAATGAGAGTCTGACTGATACAGAATTCTTTCTGAGGAGTTCATTTCATTGAGATTTTTTTTTTACTATGTCTTCTCTGATTTTGCTGCTTTTAAGATTCTGTTTCTTTCTATTGTTTTCTTCATTCTGATTAGGATATATATTGAAGCTTTTTTTTTTTTTTTGGATCTCTTTTAGCTGGTACTGGTAAGGTCTCCTGTATCTAGGTGCATATAGTCTCCAGCTCTGGAAACTTCTCATCAATAATATCCTTGTTCCTTTTTCATAAGAGTTGCCTTCTTCTACTTTCTTGAGGTTTTATGCTTCTCATCTTTGAGCAGCTATTTAGCAGCTACTTCTCTACAGGCAAGTCTTTCTTTTTTTTTTTTTTTTTTTTGGTTTTTGGGCCACACCCGGCGGTGCTCAGGGGTTACTCCTGGCTGTCTGCTCAGAAATAGCTCCTGGCAGGCACAGGGGACCATATGGGACACCAGGATTCGAACCAACCACCTTTGGTCCTGGATCGGCTGCTTGCAAGGCAAACACTGCTGTGCTATCTCCCCGGGCCCCAGGCAAGTCTTTCTAGTGATTTTTTTTTTCATTTGTTTTTCAGTTCTGTCACTGCTGTTTGTATTGTCATCATTTTTGCTCTCATATCCTCTTTTTTTGGGGGGGGTGTTCTTTTTTATTTTTATTTTATATATATATATTTTAAGTAACATGATTATAATTGGATTACAGCAGGGGTCTCAAACTCAATTTACCTGGGGGCCACAGGAGGTAAAGTCGGGGTGATCCTTGAGTACAAAGTCAGTAGTAAGCCTTGAACATTGAGGGGTGTGACCCAAACAACTAAAACAAAACAAAACAAAACAAAACAAAAAAAAGATTCCTCTAGGGCAGAGCCACAAAATGTTGTACGGAGGGCCGCAAACAGCCTGTGGGCTGCGAGTTTGAGACCCCTGAGTTACAATCACAAACAGAACACCCCCCTTCACCAGTGTAACATTCCTCCCTCCCATCCCCTCCTCTTGTGTTTTATTGACACTTGGCTTCATTGTTTCTTTGATCTCCTTAAACATCCTCAACATTTTCTCTTTAAAGTCCTATCACAGAGGTTATAGAGCTAGCTGTTATTGGTTGATTCTTCCAGACTACCATCTTCACTCACTAAACACTGCATTCCTATTATGACTTTTCTTGATGTTTCTTGTGTGTGATTGTGTAGCTAGGCAATTAGAGTTAGGATGTCTTGTATGCTCATGGTGAGATATGAAGAAATAAATAGGCAGCTGCATAGCAGCTATGTATTTTAAGGGTAATTCTGTTGGTTGTGGTGGGTATTGCCAAAATGGTAATCCTAAATAACTAATAGGGCCCCAGTACTTCAGTGCCTCAGTTTTGTGTAAGGAGGTTGGGTGAAGCCAAGCCACAGTGACTGGCAGCTTTCCCCTTTCTCTTCTGTTTCAGGAAGGGAGTGCTGACCCAGGGTGAGAAAGTGTGATTTGAAGTAACAAACAGGCCCTGACACTATGATGCCATGATTTCTTGGTACTGGACTAGCATATAGAGTCTTTCTTGCTATGTCCTCTCATGGCTTTTTATAATTGTAAGTGTAAGAGAAAATTTTGAAATACCTCTCTAATATTTTTCTTAGGATATCATCAATGCCTTTGAGTTTCATGCCCATCCCCTAATCCCCTCCCAAAGGACACATCTCCAAACTGAAATATTGGGCTTATGGCTTCAACAATTAAATTGAGGGAGACACAAAAATCCCATTCATAAAAAATTTTATATAGCAAACCTATAATTCTAATCATATGTGATAGACACCAATTGAATGATTAAAGAGGATTAGGACTATTTGTATAATATTAGAATTCTGAAGAGAGATTATGACGGTCATTCCCATGTGACAGAACAAATCTCACATACCATATCTTACACTGGAGAATAAACAAATAAAGCAAGTTAATAAGCAACAAAATCAGAACACAAACTCTACTAGTCTGGAGCACTAATGCTAATTGTATTATAGTGCAAGATTTATAAGACCATCCAGATTGGGACTGAAATCTGCCCTAGGGTTCCTAGAGGCTGATGTTAGTTCATGAAAGAAGTTGTCTTGACCCATAATTTAAAAACATCAAACTCAGAACCTCTACAAGAAAATTATTCTATCTTATTGGAGTAGAAAGATATAAAATGCAATGGGTTTTCATCAGTGATTAAAGATTTTATATTTAAACTATTATTCTTTACAAAGTTATTTATATTTGGGTTTTAGTTACACAAAGTTTCAGGAATAATCCAACTACCAGTGTCAATTTTCCTTCACCAATGTTCCAGAGTGCATCCCCTGCCACCAGCTCCTGCCCCAGCCTGCCAACATAATTGGCCCATTTTTAATTTTGGTTGTTAAATATCATGATTTCATTAGCTTGCCTTGGATATTTAGTTCTGTTCTTTCTTAATACCACCAATTCAGGGTCAGAAAGATAACACAGCAGCAGGGCATTTGCCTTGCATACAGACGGAGTTCAATTCCTGGCATTATATATGGTTCCCTGAGCCTGCCAGGAGCAATTTCTCAGCACAGAACCAGGAGTAACCCCTAAGTGCAGCCGGGTTGGCCCAAAAACCAAAACAAAACACCATCAATTCACCTAAGACTTGTTGACAATTATAAAGAAAGACTTTATTTAAAATAGTAGGATTTTATACATAAATTATATAAGCACCACACCCTCCACCAGAGTCTACACTTCCTTCCACATTTTTCCCAGTTTCTCTTCCCTCCCTCCTCCACCGTGGGAAACTTACTACTAAAGATCAGTTATCAGTTTCTGCTACTTTGGGGCATTAGTTATTTTCTAACTATATTTCTTTACATCCTACATGCAAGATGATTCTGTAGCTGTCCTATTCTTCTGATTAAGTTAATTTAATATGATACTCTCTAGATCCATCTTTGTAGCAGAAAGTTGCATGTTTCTGTCTTTCTTATAACAAAGTACCATAATTTCTTTACCAATTATCTGTTTTCAAAAATCTAAGTTGTTTCCAGTGAACATAGTGTAAAAAGAAATATCTTTTCTGAATAGTTTTGGGGCCTGGGGTAGATGCCAAGAAGTGGAATTGCTAGGTCATGCAGCTCAATTTCTCATTTTTCTTGAAAAGTGTTCACATTGTTTTTCAAGAGTAGACCTATTGGTTTTCCTTTCAACAGTAGATAAGGGTTTCTTTCCCCTAACATCCATGCCAACACTGTTTTTACTCTTTGTGATATGTGCCAGTTTTACTGATATGATTATTGTTTTGATTTGCATTTACTTGATAAGTGAACATGTATGTCTTCTTTGAAAAAGTTTATCTCTTCCTCCCATTTTTGACAGGGTTGCTTTGATTCTTATTAAGTAATGAACAGTAATTTTATATACCTTGGATATAAATGGTTTCCAGATAAGTGAACAAACATAAAAGTGGGCAACTTTTGCTTTATGTAAAAATTTATTCAACAATTTTTATTTATTTTGGTTTTGGGGCCACACCCAGTGACGCTCAGGGGTTACTCCTGGCTATGTCCTCAGAAACTGCTCCTGGCTTGGGAGGCCATATGGGACATGGGGGATTGAACCTCGGGCAGTCCTAAGTGAGCATGTGCAAGGCAAATGTCCTACCGCTTGCATGGCCCAAGTGGTATTCAAAATAATTTTTTTAAATATTTTTTAAAATTCTACCTTTCCAAGAGGTCGGTGCTAATAACAGTCACAGAAACAAAATGATCTGTTCTTATTTCTCAGATAAAATTAGAAAAGAATAATTTCAGTGTTCTTGCTTTGCACTCTAGAAAATAAATGCCTGTCTCAATAAACATAAGCTATGCAACAATCTGGAAATTTCTACTAATATATTTGCTGATAAAGTGATTTACCACTAAAATTATTTATGCTTTTACCCCTATTGCATTTTTATTACTAATTAATTACTTTATTTAAACACCATGGTTACAATGCTGTTCATAATAAAGTTGAGTTTTTCTTTTTTTTATAATTACAAAATTGTTCATGATTGGATTTCAGTCATACAATGTACAACACCCTTCACAAGTGCACATTTCCCTCCACAAGTGTAATCTAGTTTCATTCCCATCCTCTCTCCTGCCTACCTCTGGGACAGACATCTCTCTCTCTCTCCTTTTTTTTAGATGCTGTGGTTTGCAATCTTGTTGCTAAAGGTATATCATTCTTGTCCAGAGTGACAATCTCCAACTATCATTGTTATATTGGACCCTTTTATGCCTTAACTGCACTCCTCCATTATTTGTAGCAAATTTCTCCCATGGACTAGTCCTCCTGGCCCTTGTCACTATTGTCTCTGGATATTAATACCATACCATCTTTTTTTTTTAATGGAATAAACAGGGCCAGGCTCCTTAAAGCTATTCCATAGGCAATGCATAGTGGCTTGTGACCATTTCACACATGCAGGAACAAAGATCAAGAAAACTATTAGTGTGCCATCTTAGTTATGACCACATGGTCCCAGATATTCCATTGACAAAGTGACCTCACTGTTATGCATATTGCAGAACTATGGGACACAGGGCTACACTAAGGTGGGAGCTCTTCAGGTGCCTTGAGAAGAAGAAAATATCAGCTGCAAAATCTTGTGGGCTTGGCGGCCAAGATTTTAAAAACAATTTCCCTTTCAGTGGTCATTTCCATAAGGTTACTGTGTCTTCAACCTCTGTTTTTGAGCTCCCTGTCAAACTCCTACTCCACTTGCCATGTAGGAAGCAAATCCTGGTGCAAAGTACTGTGTAGAGCTGACTGGTACTGAGTTATGCTGGCTCCCAATATGTGTAAAGATGGAAGACCCTTGCTAAAGATACTTCCAGGACTTTCTACTGCTATCTGTCCTGTATTCCCAGGCACCTCTGGTCACACAATCATTCTGATTTTCAGTAAGCCAATAAGCATTTTTGCTGCCCCTTTTTGTTCCACAGCTGCTGTATAGGAATGCAAAGACAAAATACTACCATTGAAGATGTATAGGTCTGTGGGAGGTTTGAGTGCATGCTTTAAAAGTAGGAGGCCCAGGTTCAATCCCTGGCACCACATGGTACATGAAGCACTGCTGAAAGAGATTCCCACCCAAGCCAGAAGTAACCCATGAGCACTGTTGGATGTGCTCTCTGCCCTTCCTTTTTTGTCCTCCAGTGTTGTGTATGTAAATATTTTAGGGGATTACTATGTTACTGACCCTACCCTGATCGGTGATTGTGCCCTACCCTAGGGTGTGACCTGGCATTCTGCCCCCACCCTAGGGTGGTACCTGATTCTGCTTCCACCATTGGGTGGTATCTGATCCCACCATTGGGTGGTACCTGATTCTGGGGGATAAAAACAAGGGTCTGTGGAAGGCGAGGGGCTTTTGGCTGGAACTTAATGCTGAGTCTTTGGACTTCAGTCTTGTCACCCAATAAAGCTAATATTTCCACAAGCCTGACTGTGAGCTGTTTACCTGCCGTTTCACCTCAGAACCGTCGGCTGGACAGGGTGGCAGATGCATGCTCCGAGCTGGAGGGGAAAGACCTCATCCTCCATCCCTCCATCAGTCAACCTCTTCAGGGGCTGACTTGCAACACTCCAGATAGCAAGAAGACTTACTCCTTCAAATATGTGCTCTTCCTTGAACAATTATTGTTCTCTTTCTTTGCTTGCTCACAAAGTTTGTCTTCTCTCATAAATACATATTTCTTTTCTTCTCCCTTAATCATATCTTACTAAGTAAGTGTTATTCAATAACAACTGCTTTTGCTTCATTAACAAAAGAAAAAAGGGGAGGGAGGGAAGGAAGGAAGGAAGGAAGGAAGGAAGGAAGGAAGGAAGGAAGGAAGGAAGGAAGGAAGGAAGGAAGGAAGGAAGGAAGGAAGGAAGGAGGGAGGGAGGGAGGGAGGGAGAGAGGAAGGAAGGAAGGGAGGAAGGAAGGGAGGAAGGAAGGAAGGGAGGAAGGAAGGACGGAAGGAGAGAGGGAGGGAGGGAGGGAAGGAGGAAGGGAGGGAGGGAAGAGGGAAGGAAGGAGGGAGGGAGGGAGTTCCTCCCAGGAGCCTTATCCCATTTGAGCCACAAACTGAGGCTCTTGACCAGAGCTAAAAATAAATCCAAGTGAGATCTTGATTGATTGAAAGCACTCCAAGATAAGAAATCCTTCTTTCTTTTTCTACAGAGCTTCATGTGTCTTCTATATTCTATGACTTCATTTACCAGATTCTTCACAGATTTATATTGTTCTTGTTTTTGTGTTGGTACATTACAGAAAATCTCAAACAATATAAAAATCCCTGGGAGAGTTTGTCAAAAGGCACATTTCTGGGGCCAGAGAAATTATACAGTGGACAGAGATCCTCTAAGTGCAGATCCAGGCGTAAGCCCTGAGGACCACTAGGTGTGACTCAAACACCAAAAATATATATAAAACAATAAAAATAGAAATTCTTGAACTTCCCTGATCACAAACTATACATTTCTTACAAATTCTCATTTGATACTGATGGTGTTTGATATGGGGACCACAACTTTAAATACTATTAGTTTAGAATCAAAGTCAGTGATTTACTCTCTCAACAGAGAGAATTTGTTTAGCTATTTGTTTAGTACTACAAAAATAGCAGGTGAAAAATGATCACCAGGTACTCTTCCTAGATATGAATAAACTTGGCAAGGTCTCTTCTCTAGGGACTTTTCATTACAAGAGGGAATACAGACTGAGAACATACCTGCATCGGTAGTCATGAAGATTATAAAGAATAAGCAAGGGGGTTTGGTTTTTGGGTTTTGAATAAACATAGAGTTTTGAAGGTTTTGGATTTTAGAAAACACACAGTTATTCCTGACAATGAATTCAATTCAGTAAATTTAATGAATTATTCCTGGTAGTGCTTGGAGGACCGTATGGGATGCTGGAGATTGAACCCAGAACAGCTGCATGCAATACAGATGCCCCTACCTTCTGTATTATCTCTTTAGCCAGATATTTAATTTAATAGGGTCACAAGAAAGGTCATACTGAGAAGCTAATATTAGAAGAGCAGAGTCCTAAAGTGTCTAAAGTAAGTGTGTGCTGGGATGGGGGCAGTATACAACCCTAGTCTTGCTGTTCCCAGTTTGTATGCCCTCGGCATTTTAACTTAAAACATGAGAAAGGATTCATGATGAAAATCAAGATCAGTCAGATTTCAAAGAAAAATTCATTCATGTGTATATGTATTTGTATGTATCATATGTATTTTGGCCCTAAGGCCATAGATTTCAGCTTGTAATTACACCTTTGGATCTTCCCTACTGAAGGTCCTTTAGGTTTTACTCTCTAAACCCCTATCTGTAGAGTGAAGAATCCAAGAATTAAGGGAACTATCATCAGGAACCTATATCCTCCTTAAGAAATATGGCTTAGAATTCTCAGTCTTATAGTCCATTAGCCCATTTTCAGGGTCCAAAAGCGACAGGTGACTGTGAAAAGGTTAGCAGAGCTTGACTTTAGATCTGCGAGGCACACACAGAAGTATCCAAGGGTCCTACTGAGAAGAGATAGAACACTCAGAAAATGAAATGAGTTTCAGATCCAGACAAGAATTACTTATTTTGTTCTGGATTTTGCAAACATGAGGAATATCCTGTCTTTTGGTGAACCTGCCTTACTTCTACTTAGTTTTTATCTCCAGATAAAAGGATGTAGGTTGAACAACAACTAAGCATTGTTTTATTATTGATAATTGTAGGGACCATAATAGAAGTCTCTATAGATGAGATCACTCTTAGAAACATAACCCCTTAAAGCAAAAGTGCAAACTGTACTTCTTTAACACCTAATTTTTCTTTCCAAACTTTTCTATCTTTTTAGGCCCAACTGTCTCAGGCCTTAAATGGAGTTTCTGATAAGGCAAAAGAAGCAAAGGAGTTTCTGGTTCAGCTGAAGAACATTTTGCAGCAGATCCAAGTAAGTCTAGTAGTTAGGGTAGGAAGTATACAAGAGAAATTTCAAAGAAAGGAATGATCAATAATAGAATACATAGCTTTTGATATTGGAAAAGGAACATACAAAACTCATGTACACTAGATGACTCCTAATAGAGGAAAAGATAAGCTCAGAGAGAATTATGGAAAGATAACTGGAGAAAAGTAATGTAGCACTATTCACGACACTATCATTCGATGAGGTATTGATATATGGTGCTTTTGCACCTTGTCATCAATACAGCACTGTAGAAGTGCATTATTTATTTAAAATAATGTTTTCACCATGCAGCAATGTTCATACTGAGATCAATAAGAAAGATCAATAAGGTACACACTAATCTTAAGGAGCTGTATGTATATTTGCTCTTTATGAATATGCATATTTAGAGAAACTTAATTGGATGAACAAATTATGAATCTTAATAGATTCCAGAGTCTGGATGGAGAAAATTCAGAGGATTCTGAATTCTTGATAAGTCTAGTAAAAATGTCCTTCCCAGAAAGATCAAGTGCAGAAATCAGCCACAGGCATTTTTAAGTTGTATTTCTGTTGTCTCAGACACCGGAGCAGCTTATAACAAAGTACCCTGGGTATTTTGTTTTTACTTCTGTAAACTACAGAAATTAATTTTCTCATGAGTTCTAGAGGTTGCAAGTCCAAGATCAAGGGTTTGGCTGTGTTATTTCTTCTGAGATTTCTCTCCTTGGCTTGCTGATGGCATCTTCAACATATATCCTTCATATATATCCTTCAACATATATCTTCTCATTATATATTATATATCTTCTCATTATGTGTCAGTGTCTTAATCTTTAAAGATGTCAGTCAGATTGGATTGAAACCTATCTTAATCACCATATTTAACTTGACTTACCTCTTAAAAGATCCTCTTTCCAAATACAGTCACATGATGGGGTGCTAGGAGTTAACATATGACCAGCATATGAATTTAGACACAGTTCAGCCAATGGTAGAAATATGAATCCATGTTGATCCATAGTCTGTGTCCATGACTTGAAAAAATCTTTCATAAAACTGAAGAAGACATACCCTACCACAAGAAGACTGTTATTTGTTTTACTGTTTTCTAATTACAACAAAAAATGATGTGTTACAGAAATTCTAGTAAGTAAAGAATAACGGACAATACTAAGAAAAGATTTGCTTGTATATCTCTATTTTCTCAAGAAAATCAACTCAACATCTTGACACATTTTGCATTACACCTGCGCTTGTGCATGCAATCTGAATTTTGATGTATACAACTTACAACTGGCTTCTTTTCTTCTTAAAAGCCTCACCTGTAGGCTGTTATAAGTAGAACTTTTAAAAATATTAACTGAACAAGGTTTGAATGGCTGCAAGATTCATGGGGTTTCCAGCTTAATAACCGTATAAGCTTAATAACCTTAATATCTTTAGGCTGAGCTTCACTTAAAAATGTTTTTTTTTTCCTCAAACACCAGCATGTATTCTCCCTAACACTCTCTGCTTTCCTCAGGAAAATGGACTGGATTATGAAGCCTGCTTGGTGGCTCAGTGTGATGCACTGGTTGATGCTTTAACTCGGCAGAAAGCCAAGCTGCTTACCAAGATTACTAAAGAGAGAGAGCACAAGCTAAAGGTAGTTTCCTTGGTGATTGATGAGTTCAGTGCCCATCTGTCTTGTACTTAGTGTAGGGAGAAGCATCCAGTAGTCATGGGATAAATATTAGACAAATGAAACTAAGAAGGGATGAGCAAGCTGTCCGGAATCTATATTCATGTGACCCCTTCTGAAGCCCATAAATATCCATTCTCTAGCTTTCCAAAGCAGATGTAAGACACCCTAAATCCTAATGTATTCAAATAAAAGTTCCCCCCATTCCCCATCTTAATTTCCTGTTTTCCATCTAAGGCATGTCTTCTCACTTTGAAGACCTGGAGTCACCAAAGTCAGTGGTAAAGCTTGGCTCTGCCCAGTTTTCCAGTTCTTTTCCTTCTTTAGGCTCTCTTTCTTATATATCATGAGCCAAGTATAATTTCTAAATAATAATAAAATTACCAATATTCTCAGACAAGAAGTATTTTCCCTCACATGACATTAGGTGCAGCCAGGGCCTCCATGAACACACCACACTGACAAAGAGCCGATTCATTTTCGAGTGGCTTAATCATTTTCACAGACATTCTTTACTGAATCAGAAGATACTACTTTCAAGAATAGAAGGAATAAATGCTGAGAATGGTCCCTCATTCACAAAGTAAAGCATCTGAGCTTATCAAGTTATATATCACCTGACAACAAGTGAGGAGGGAGACAAGAAATTGGTGTTCCAGACATGGAGTTTCTGGTTATCCACCTTCTCTGTTTACTCTCCAGAGAAAGTGAAGTTTGCTCTGTCAGTATAGTGATCATGCCTATTGGCAAATAGATCCCTTTGATCCAAATGTTGAGGGAATATGGAGCTTAGGAATAGGACATCCAGAGAAGAGGTACAAGACAGTCAAGACCAGATTTGCCTCTTTCAGAACTTTCTTCATGTTATTTTACTGACTGTGCAGCTTTGCTGCTCTTCTCTAATGAGTTGATTACTACAAACTCTTTTTATCATAGATGGTTTGGGACCAGATCAATCACTGCACATTGAAGCTACGCCAGTCAACAGGACTGATGGAATACTGTTTGGAGGTGATCAAGGAAAATGATCCTTCTGGATTCCTACAGGTGAGCTGTTCCTTAAGATGTGATGCAAATTTGGCTCCCTTTCTCTAGCTCTACTGTCGCTTCCCAAATTTGTCAATGTCTTAGGAAGATCTTTTCCAGTCACTTGAAGTTGAGTATATTCTCTTTTGCTCAGTTATTTCCAAAGACAGAAGATTTCATCGCAACACTGCCTCTCATGAGCCGTAACCCTACTCAGTGTCATTAAACAAGAAAGTCAAATGACATAATCTCATCTAAAACAAAGGCCCAAATTCTATGTTTTTATATTTTAATTTCCAGAGACCCAAATCCAACCATTCCACCACCAATGGGAAAATACAGCTGGAAAAGGGAAGAAGAGAGTCAGCCAAGCATATGTAACACATTACCCAGTGTACAGAGTGCTGTAGGTCTGGTCAGTTGAATTCTGCTTGCAGAGTCAGTAGATATCCCCCAAGACCTTCAGCTTACTGAGGGTCACAAACATACTTAAGGAACAAATGAGTACCCAGTCCTTCATTTGTGAGGAAAACAATTAATTCTCCTGATCTTCAAGAAAGGTACCTAGAATCATCACTTTGGAGCAGGTGCAAATGTATGAATGAGGACTTCCAAACAGGAAACAGAGTTATGGGTCATGCAATAAGATTTTGGATCAGGATCTGCAGAACAAATTGAGGAAACTTACCTGTGGGCATGAGTTCTGGGATACAGAAAATGCTTTCTTCAAACCTGGAGACAAACTGCTAATGTGTCTCAATTTGCAAAGTGCCAAATTAAATCAAAAGAGGTATAAAGGGGGCTGGCGAGGTGGAGCTAGAGGTAAGGTGTCTGCTTTGCAAGCACTAGCCAAGGAAGGACCACGGTTTGATCCCCCGGCATCCCATATGGTCCCCCCAAGTCAGGGGCAATTTCTGAGTGCTTAGCCAGGAGTAACCCCTGAGCATCAAATGGGTGTGGCCCGAAAACCAAAAAAAAAAAAAGAGGTATAATGGAGATTGCTGTTGTATAATTTTAAAGTATCATTTATTTCACAAAAGAGTGTTACCTAGTTTTTTGTTTGTTTGTTTTTGGGCCACACCCGGTGACGCTCAGGGGTTACGCTCAGAAGTCGCTCCTGGCTTGGGGGAACCTTATGGGAAGCCGAGGGATCAAACCGAGGTCCGTCCTAGGCTAGCGCTGGCAAGGCAGACACCTTACCTCTAGCGCCACCATGCCAGCCCCGGTTACCTAGTTTTTTTAAATATCAAGTGCTCTTCACTTTTACTTTTTAAAAAATTGCTGTAAACAATAGGCTACATTCTTTTGTTTTGTTTTTTTGTTTTGGTTTGGTTTTTTGTTTTTTGGGGGGGGGGCCACACCCGGCGATGCTCAGGGGTTACTCCTGGCTGTCTGCTCAGAAATAGCTCCTGGCAGGCACGGGGGACCATATGGGACACTGGGATTTGAACCAACCACCTTTGATCCTGGATCGGCTGCTTGCAAGTCAAACGCCGCTGTGCTATCTCCGGGCCCCAATAGGCTACATTTTTAATGGAGTACTCTTACACTAGCCAGGATCATTTCACAAGACTTGAGAACTAGTGTTTAGCACTGCTTTTTCCATCCTAGACCCCACGCGTTGCTTTACTCATCCTCTGGATTTGATGTGGATTGTTTTTCTTAGTAAATTGAACCCCTAAATTCTGTGTTTCCTTTTAAGATTTCAGATGCTCTGATCAAGCGTGTCCAGGTGTCTCAGGAGCAGTGGGTCAAAGGTGCCCTGGAGCCCAAAGTATCTGCAGAGTTTGACCTGACCTTGGACAGCGAGCCTCTACTTCAGGCCATCCATCAGCTGGACTTTATTCAGATGAAATGTAGGGGTGAGCCGTGGTTGGCCCAACTAAGTCCTGCTTCTTTCTGAAAAGGCACTCTAAGAAGGCAGTTTAGCGCCATTGAAAAGGGGATAGGAGAGAGATACTGCCATTACAGACATGGCTTTTAGTCCCGCTCACACAGCTACCTATTAGCTGGAGAGGGTAGCATACCAGCTTGGGCCATTTGTAAAAGAGAATCCAATAAGATCCTCTCTGGGTCCAGAACCCTAAGTGTCAGTCACAGATTAGACACTAAGTGCTCAAAACACAGTGAAATACAAATTACAAGCTCCTTCACCAGGAGTTTGATTTGAATGATTTCATTTCAAGAAAATAGACAACACAAATTTACAATATTGTGTTTGATAGAGGCAGAGGACAGAGGTAGCTGTAGATTTTTAGTGGATATTTTGTAGTGTGAAGGAGAGAGATATAACCAGGGGAAACAACCTTTTATTGTGCAAATAAAAAGCCCTGAGACAGGATTAAGTCTTCTGAATTCCAATGGTATAAAGGTCAGAGGTGAGACTAGGACTAAAATGGTGACTTCAGAGAACCTTGGAGATGAACGGGAAATTTTGCATGATTTGCCCCAGGTTACTAAATGAGCAAGTTAGAATCCCTGTTCTAAAGGCTCCTCTCAGGAGTAAAAATAAAATTAGGTGTTGGCTTGCTGCTTTTTAAATCAAGCATCAAATGATTGAGTACTACATCTACAGAACCTATAAACTCAAGAAAATACTATAAAATTTGTGATTATTTTTAGATTATACAGTCTAAAAACAATCTTTCACATTTCCAGGCCCACTCTCACACTCAGGTTGAACCATAGTGAGGTTGACAGAGCCAACCTAAGTGTGAGTGACTCATAGTGTGGACAAGCAAGAGGGGAGGTCAGCATGGAGATCTGCTGTGGAAGACAGAGGCAGCTTTAGAAAAGAAATGTGTTGAGTGAGAAGGCAGGAGCTATTCCATATGCTCCCTAAACAGGATGAGTAGTAAAATTTATAATAAAAAAAATGTAGGAGAGCAAAGAGCAGTCAATAGAGGAGACATCTACACCCTTCTAGAGAGGTGGTCCATCCTGATCAAAATTGGAGCTGCATCCAGTGACTGCCAGCCAAATTGAAACCTACAATTCTAATTGTCGTTCTACTAGACTGGAGTTGCAATTTTCCCTTTAAAAATTATAAGGGTATGGGTTGTGAGAGATGGTCCAGAGGTTAAGTCACTTGCCTTCTATGCAGTTGATCCCAGTGCACTGAATACCACCAAATATGATCCCTCAAATACCACCAGGAATGAGCTCTGAGCAGAGCCAGAAGTAGCTCCTGAGTGTAACTGAGCACTCCCACCAATGTCAATAGGTCCCAGAAGATAGCACAGTGCTTGGGGAGGGGGGCATAAAATCTCACTTGGATCCCCAGCACCACACACTCCATCCCTCACTACCAGATGTAGCCCTGAAGACCCCCTAAGCCTAACAAAGTATCACCAGGAATGACCTCTCCCTCCCGACCCACCCCATCTCCCACAGCATGCTCGGGAGGACCTCCCCTCAAAAACTATGTTAGTTACTTCTATAATCTTCTTCTTGAGCCTAACTAAACACATCTAGAAAATGAAAACATTTCACTCCTCTCATTTTGTACAGTTTATAACACATTTTATAATATCCCTAATTCCATTGGTTGTCTTTCCTGGAGATCTGGTTCCCTGGTTCTTTAGATGCTTCCAATCATAGTTTTAAAAGTGTCTCTGCATTTTGCACACCTTGTCACCTACACTTTCCTAGCCCTAGGGATAGGCTGCATGCTGGGCCCAAATAACAGGTCTGTCTAGGTTTGTGCTGTGGCTAAGAAGTCTAAGGATGGAACACAGCTCTTAGAATTTCTCTGGAACTCTACCCAGATCTGAGAGTCTAAACCAGTGGGTTTCTATGTGTGTGTCGGGAAGAAGACAGCCCTTCTTCAGGGCTACAGACTTGAAAGTATAGGTATGTGCCAGTTCTTCCTCCAGGCACACCATTAGGTTAAACAATGCACAGTTCTTAGTACTTTCCCTTCCCATAGTCACCTTGACTCTGAGACTCCCAGACTGAGGCTACCTCAGGGTGGCCAATATGAAATGTAAGGCCCCTTTTCTTAAAGGGGTCAGGGGATCCTGGGATGGAATAAGTACTTATGCAGACATCCTGAGATCCTGGACAGGGTGCACTAAACCATTGGATCCCTGTCACAGTGCCATCTGGCCCCCTGCTGCAGTTGGAGAAGTGTTGCACACGCAATAACAGTGTCACGCTGGCCTGGAGGATGCCGCCTTTCACCCACAGCCCCGTGGATGGCTACATTCTGGAACTTGATGATGGCAATGGGGGGCAATTCCGGGTAAGACTGCAGCTTATTAAGGGGGTGATCCTAATGCAGTTTGTGGAGCTGCCTTTCACTTTGAGTTCAAGGACAGACTGCTGGGGGGTGGGGACGGGGGTCTGGGCTCATGGGAGATTTGTTGTTGTTTTTGCAGAAAGCAGGGGTTAGACATGCTGGGAAAGCAGGGGTGGTCCCACCAATGAAGTTCAGGATGGCATTCCTGGAAAGACTGGCAGATCTGAGGCAGATGCCATCGCTCTGAACCCCTCAAAATTTTCTCACACCTTCCCTTCCTGGTTTATTATTTTACCTAGTGACATGCATTGCATGTGGAAGACATTTGATAAATGACATGACCTTCACAGTCATAAATTATAAATTTTACCACATTTCTTTTATATATTTTATTAAGTCACCATCATTTACAAAGTTTTTCTTAGTCGTTTCATGTCCCTGCACTAGTCCTGCTACTGGTGTTAACTTCCCTCCACCATCATTCCCACATTCTCTCCCACCAATCCTCCTTACCCTGTCCTAGCCTGCTTCTTTGACAGGAACATTTAAAGTTTGGTTGTGACTTGGATCTCCTATTTTCATTGTTATTGACTCTGTGCTTTGGATACATAGTTATACCACGCATGTAACCTCAAGTCTTTAATTCCTGCCCCTCCTTTCTTTCCATCCATTTCTTCTGGTTAACACCTTTCCATTCTTTTCCTTCTCTGTCCTATCCTTCCTATACTCTGGGGTCAGGAATAATCTAGGCATTCATACCTTTGTCCAGTTAAGTGAAATCATACTGTTTATATCTACCTATATGTATATATATTATACTATATTATATTAATTATAATATAAAAGACATATATATTCTGACCCCCCCCACAATTTTCTTTTATTTTTGATGTGGTTGAGATGACCAGGTGTGGCACCCTGTCCAAATGTGGTATTCACACATTTTCAGCTGTGGTATTTACTGGATATCAGGCTGCAGAGCTCACACACCCAGCTGAAGTGCTTACCACTTTAGTAGTGAGGTTTTCAAAAATCTCACAGATTATTGTGTTTAGCCACATTCCAACTGTATTATTTGTCAGGAGTCATGCTACCTTGTCATGGTTGGTGCTTGCACATTTTTAATCATGGTGCTTGCTTGGGGGTTGCACCATCTGGTGTGTATAATGTGACCAGAGGACCCTGGGTCTGGGCTGTCATTCTAAGAAGTATGTGGATTTACAAAACAAGATGGAGTACTAGTGGGGAAAACAGTGGATTAAGGGTACCCTAGACAACTGCTCTACTCTCTAGGCAGAGGTGCGGGGTTTGGTAGGATTTAAATTATTTAAATTATTAATCTATATCTAGCCTGTCTCTCCTCCAATCAGTTTTGACTAATCCATAGTATATTGTTCCTGAATGTCACATGCAATTTTTGGACTTGGAGGTCTCTGGGAGTTGACAATACATATTATAAGTTAGTGTCTCTTCCTTCTCTTGGCCTCATGATTAGGCCAAAGCAATTTTTTCCATTGAGCAACTTGTTATGATACAATTTAGGCATGTGTCAGCTAGGTATATTGCTTGCTTGCTTCTCTATTCCATTTTACCTATATCACCCCACCCCCACCAACATTTGCACACACACCTGGCTGTGGAGTGGCAGAAAATTGCTTGTGATATCAGAGATCAGACGGAACAGCAGAGCTGTCAGGCTCAAACAGCAATTCCTAGGATCACGTTTGACACCAGGGATTTAAACTTGCAGACATACAATTGCAAGGCATTTCTAAGCCACTAAGCTATTCCTTCAGATTCCTCCTATAGATTTTTTTTCCTGAGGAGTTGCACTTACCAAATGCACCTTGCTGAAGGTCACTATTGTTTTTGTTTTCCTCAAAAGAACTTAAATGTGTAATTTCATTTTTTCATTTGAAAGATAACCTACAAGAATTAGAGAAAAAAATGTTTAGCATTTCCTTGATAATTATTGAGTTCTTTGTGAATATGGGCAGCTGGGAAAAGTGAGAGGATAAGTTAGTCCAAACCATGAATAGCATTCATTGTATTGGAGTCTTAGTCATTCTTGACTTGCAAATGAGCTAAGAATGACCAGAATTTAGAAAACAAGCCTAGGTTTTTGAAGTGAGCCATTTTAAAAGCATAGGAGTAGTAACAGAGCTCAAAGAAAGATGGCCTTTCCCACATGCTTTGGGTTCAAATCTCAGAATCAAACAAATTCTGTTGGGTGTGACACAAAACAGATTTTTTTAGAAAAGTTTTTCCCAATTTGCCTTTTCAATTATTCCCTTGGAATAGAGAATGCGGAATGTGGAATGTTTCAACAGGTTGTCTAGGAGCCAGCTGCTAATACTGTGTTTCTAAATAACAGACACAACAACTGAACAGTCTTGGCTCTTTTACAGGAAGTGTATGTTGGCAAAGAGACCCTCTGCACCATCGATGGGCTGCATTTCAACAGCACCTACAATGCCAGGGTCAAGGCTTTCAACACATCTGGAGTTGGACCCTATAGTAAAACTGTTGTCCTACAGACTTCTGATGGTGAGCCCTGGGGTTTCTTGGGGGGGGGGGGGGAAACATTCCCAGATGATGACTGAATTTTGGGAGGTGGAAAATGGGGTTCCAGAAGTTAATAGTAACCACCACCAACATATCAGTGCCCTCCACCACTGTTATTAAGTCCCTTCTCACCACTTCCCCTTTAGCAAATGTTTCTATAGGCTGATTTTTGGAGGTTTAGGATACTCTATATTTTTTTCTACTCCACTTATAAGAGACATCATTCAGCATTTGTCCTTCTCCTTCTGAATCATTCTCAGCATGACACTCTTCAGTCTAATCCATGTAGCAGATATCTATAAAATTTTATCTTATAGTTGATCAGAATTCCATCCACTCATTTATTCTTGGATACTGGGTTATTTGCAGTCATTTTCTATTATAAGAAGCACTTCAATAAATATGGAAGTGCAAATATATTTTTGTTTTTGTGCCACACCCAGTAATGCTCAGGGGTTATTCCTGACACTACACCTATGAATTAACACTGGGAGTGCTTTGGGGACCAAATGGAATGCCAGGAATTGAACCTGGGTCATCTGTATGCAAGGCAAACACTGTACCCACTGTCACTCTAGCTCATAAATATATTTTCAAAACAATATTTTGGGTTCATGGGCAAATGCCAAGAAGTGAAATTTCTAGGTATGTGGAAGCTCAATTTTTATTTTTAATTTTTGCTTGATACTGTTTTTCATAGAGCCTAAACCAGACTACATTCCCATCAATACTGAATGAGAGTTCTTCCTTTTTTACCATTCTTTTTTTTTTATTTGAACACCTTGATTACATACATGATTGTGTTTGGGTTTCAGTCATGTAAAGAACACCACCCATCACCAGTGCAACATTCCCATCACCCAATGTCCCAAGTCTCCCTCCTCCCCACCCGACCCCCGCCTGTACTCTAAACAGGCTCTCCATTTCCCTCATACATTCTCATTTTTAGGACAGTTCAAAATGTAGTTATTTCTCTTAATAAACTCATCACTCTTTGTGGTGAGCTTCCTGAGGTGAGCTGGAACTTCCAGCTCTTTTCTCTTTTGTGTCTGAAAATTATTATTGCAAGAATGTCTTTCATTTTTCTTAAAACCCATAGATGAGTGAGACCATTCTGCGTTTTTCTCTCTCTCTGACTTATTTCACTCAGCATAATAGATTCCGTGTACATCCATGTATAGAAAAATTTCATGACTTCATCTCTCCTGATGGCTGCATAATATTCCATTGTGTATATGTACCACAGTTTCTTTAGCTATTCGTCTGTTGAAGGGCATCTTGGTTGTTTCCAGAGTCTTGCTATGGTAAATAGTGCTGCAATGAATATAGGTGTAAGGAAGGGGTTTCTGTATTGTATTTTTGTGTTCCTAGGGTATATTCCTAGGAGTGGTATAGCTGGATCGTATGGGAGCTCGATTTCCAGTTTTTGGAGGAATCTCCATATCGCTTTCCATAAAGGTTGAACTAGACAGCATTCCCACCAGCAGTGGATAAGAGTTCCTTTCTCTCCACATCCCCGCCAACACTGTTTGTTCTCACACAGGCAGTCTCTGTAGTTCGATGCCTCTCAAACTGATAACTGAGCTGTTAACTCATTATCACTTTTGCATTTCCCTGATGACAAGTGAAAGGCACTTATTCATATAGCCACTCCAACGCTTGTTTACACAGCTCAACTATGTCTCTTTGTCACCATTTATCCCAATTTATCCTCTGGTTGACCTAAGAAAAATAGAACATATTGAATTAGCTCTCAGTCATTTTTATAAACTTAGTTTAAAGATTTATATAGCTCATTACCTAGATTTCTGCCCTGAAGGGTCTTCTGGCTTGGAATTCTTTACAAGTTCACTAACGAGTTACGATCTCTCTTCCCACAGCTTTCTTTAAAAAAAAAAAAGGCGTTGAAAGAACTTCAGAGAAAATAAAAATACAGCACCAATGGCTTGTCAAAATGGAAAATTGAGCTTTTTAATTTGGGTTACACTTTTCACTTCTCTGGGTCTCAAAACTCCCAGCGTGGTGATGTGGAGTGTGGATATGAACTTTCTCTTTTACTAACATTAGTGAATAAATACAGGAAGGCTGTTACAAATCAAGACTATACAAAAGGCATTTCAGTTCCAGGCTTTGAGTTCTGCATGTCTGTTTTCAATAGAAAATTTGAATCTGAGAATTGGATGAAAACAGCAGGGTGTATATATGTACAGATGTGCATGTACACACACATACACTTGGCCTCACTTTCTGATATATTTGAGTCTGTATCTTTAAGTCTACTAAGGCAACTAGTAAATTCCATTATCTGACCCTGCTCCTCTGGCCTCCTTTCCAGTGGCCTGGTTCACATTTGACCCAAACTCTGGGCACCGGGACATCATTTTATCCAATGACAACCAGACAGCAACCTGCAGCAGTTATGACGATCGGGTGGTGCTTGGCACAGCTGCATTCTCAAAGGGCGTGCACTACTGGGAGTTGCATGTAGACCGGTATGACAACCACCCAGACCCTGCCTTCGGGGTGGCCAGAGCCAGTGTGGTCAAAGACATGATGCTGGGCAAGGACGACAAGGCCTGGGCCATGTATGTGGACAACAACCGCAGCTGGTTCATGCACTGCAACTCCCACACCAACAGGTGCGTTGCAGGGCCCTTTCCAGCTGCCTCCAGTAATGGGGAATGGAGTTGGGGATGAGGATCTTGTGGGAACAGATTCCCTTCTGTTATTCCAAAATTTAGGAATGTGGGAGGGGAGGAAGTATTTTCAGACACAGGTATTCATTTTATTGGAGAGAGATATTATTTTTTAAAGACTTGGAGGTCACTCCCAGAAGAACTCAGGTACCACCAGAATGACACCTATATTTCTCAGGAGTCATAATGTGCTGGGGATAGACCAGAACCATGTGTATGCAAAGTATGTACCCTACTATTTGACTCACATCCTGGTCCTCAAACAAAGACATGGTGAAAGTTATTTTATCCCTTCAGCAAAAATGATAGCGTATAACAGAGGCTAGAGTAATCCATTTACTCATTACTAGAGAAAATAGGTTTCCAGGTTAATCAGCAAGCCACACTGAAATCCTCTGCCATGCTTCTCCTTCTGAGTTTTCTTTTCTTTGTCATATGCTGTCTAGAGCCTTTAGTCCCAAGCTTGGGCCATTTCACAGTGTCCTTTCAACTGTAACATGATATCTACAAAAGGAGCCCTTGTCTTAGCTAGAAAGACCTTTCCCTCTGTTCTAACTTCTTTGACCTCAGGCAGGTCTGGGAGCAACAGGAAATATGGGACTAGTCACTGCTAATAGCTCAAATGCTCGTCACAAGTTTTTATGTTGTTGCAATTTGGGGTCCAGCTCCAGATGAAATCAGATCCTAAGGAGGCTAGACTTCTGAGGTTGCACTAGAAAGATGTGCATCCTACTTAGATTCCTTGATATTTCCCTCAGCCACATAAAAGACTGTGTATTTCCCACACTCCTACTATAGTATTCTTTTGTCCTCTTTCTCACAAGGCTGCTGTGTTCATCTTGGCCTACATGAAGAGAAGGCCAAGAGAGTGTGTAAAGTTCTTGAGGCAGTACTAACCAAGGAACCTAGAAATGCAGAGTTGTGGATACAGAAAACAATTTCTGTCTGTGGGGTCTCCCACCAGGTCTACCAAGGGCTGTCTCTTAAGAAAGTGGCAAGAAGTTGGCCATAAAGGGCCCCAGCTCTAGGCAAATTTGACCCTGGAAGTTCTCAGTGCTCAGAGTTTTCCCCTATCTACTGAGCTATAATCCCATACTCCTGGTCTGAGGCTGGTACTTGCCTAAGTTCCCAAGAGAGCTGAAAATAGACTCCTCCCACTTGTCTTTCTACTGGCAGTGACCCCTTTCTTCAAAGATGAGTTTGGGAGCAGGACAGAGGGGAAAGTAGTTCTGTTATTTTGTACTCCCTGCCTAGGCCCTAAGTTCTGTCTAGATCATACACTCTGACTAGGATTTGCAGACTCACTGAGTCTTAGGTGTTAGCCAAGCCTGACATACTCACCAAGAGCTACAGACTGACGTGGCCCAGTTGGTTGGACAGATACCCTAGAGTGACAAAGTGCTAGACTAATTTCGTTCTGCATACTATACTATACTCAAAGACCACAAAGAAATTGAATCTATAGGTTAGAAAGATGATATAGCAGGTAAAGTGCATATCTTGCATGAAGCTGATATGGGTTGGTTCCTTGGTGCTCTATATCGTTCCCCCAAGCCTGCCAGGAATGATTGAGTACAGAACCAGGAATAATCCCTAAGTACAATGAATTATAACCCAAAACTACCAAAAGAAAAAAATAAACCTAGGCTCCTCAACTTCATTTCTCCTTCAGAAAACCAATACCCAGATCCACTACCAGCAAGAAAAATGTTTTGTTTATTTTGAGTAGGAAACATCTTATTTATATGTCATTTAGTCAGCGCAGAAGTATTTCTGTCACTGTCACTGAAACAAGGATGAAGAATGACTGTACCGTGGTCAAAGTCACAGAGCTAATTACTTGCACTGCTAATATGACCCCAATTCCAACCTCAACTTAAAACTGAATCACATTCCTGGCTAGTCTAAATAGTCACACTATTTCCACCTGGTGGCCACATTCCAAATAGCACCAATACTCTGGTTTACTTCCCATCTGTCTTGGGACCACCCCCCCCCCCCCCCCCAAATCTCACCATCAAGTTCTTTGACTTACCTTCCTCATGACATGCCTGTGTTCACTGTCCCACAATTAAATGGCAGCTGACTAGCTCTTTCCCAAAGTATAAAGATAGTTATCTTACCAGAACTGATCAGTAAATATCATGACCTGCTAAGATCTCAGTTCTTAACTAAGGGATAGAAAAGTATGAGGTACTGATCACTGGAGGCTGGGGTCTTTATTAATATTTACAATTTACTAAGATCTTCTCTTTACATTTACACTGAACAATTTACATGTTCAGTGCTTCACTGGTAGGCAGCCATGGGTTGTTAACTCAGAGTATTTGATTTCAGATTCAGTTTTCATCCCCCAGTCTGCACTGACTTTCAAAAGACCCTGAGAAAAGATGAATAGGGAAAAGCTTCCCTGAAGGAATTCTAAAGATATCAGCTTCTTTAACAATGTCACTTGGCTAAAAACCAAAGGACACCAGGTTAGTTCCTGTCCCTAGCAGATCAAGGAACCTTCCCCAATACACACTTCTCAGGTGGAAGATGCTCCTCCAAACCATGTTCCCTGAGCAGCCCAGTGGTAAGGGATGCATACCTTGTTTGCCCTGAAACTACATGTATCACCAGGGTTGCCCTGGAAGCCATCAACATTCCTGGATCCAAAAGTCTCTGCATTGCAAGACTTGAGCTTTGAACCACTTGGTCTGATTGACTCAAGATGGCTTCCAAAACAATCCCCTCTTAGGGAGTGTTCAAATCTCAGTTACTATCAGGAAAGAAGGTACTGAATAATCCAATTCCTCTACAATAGATTACCTTATTTACACAAAGGGTGAGAGGCCTCCCTCAGTGACCTTCAGTCTCACAGACCTCAAAGTCAGCTCCCTAGACTACCATAGAGTGGGATGAAGGTACCTTTAGGGGAAGGTGTTTCCCCCACTTTTAAAGTAAGTTTCTTCAGCTATCATATGCATCATGTGTCAGAGTGCTGAGGCTTCCTGGTGCTTTTCTTTCAGGACTGAAGGTGGTGTATGCAAAGGGGCAACTGTGGGTGTGCTACTGGATCTAAATAAACACACACTGACCTTCTTCATCAATGGGCAGCAGCAGGGCCCTACAGCCTTCAGCCATGTGGATGGGGTCTTTATGCCAGCTCTCAGCCTCAACCGAAATGTGCAGGTATCTCTGATCCTTATCAACCAGTCTGTCTGTCTGCTTCTTCCACTGCCCGCAGAGACTTCAAAGGGCACTTGATCAAAACATAAAGTAAATTGCAGAGCCCACAAAATCTGAAGAGTAATAGTCTGAATCTCCTACCGATTAGAGCTTCTAGTCGCTCACAAAAGAACTGTGAAGCAATTTAAAATATATATATTAGTTCAGAGTAAACAGAACTGATAAAGAAAAGGGCTTTCAATCAAAAGCAGAAACAAAGATATGATTTGAGCAACTCAGAAGTATAAGAACACTGATCCCCTTGCACAGGCAAAAACCTGAATATAACTCCTGATTGCCCCCAAATATAACTACCAATATAACAACTAGATATAACTACTAGTAGTAGTGTTGGCTGAAGCCTTGGGGATATTTATTTACATTTCTCTTGACTGTGAATGAATGGTACCATCAGAATCTGTGCACTAACTTTTGCAAAAAGTGAAGATGTGACGTGTCATCACTTTTTGTAATAGATTAGTGTTATGCATTGTGACACACTTAATTATTAAAAATAGTTGTAGACTACATGGTTTCTTAATAAGTGTTTTTTAAGTTGTCATTAATTCTAAATTTTCCCAACAAAGTCATTAGAGGGAAAATGTGTCTCTATATAAATGGGTCCATGCAATCTTGTTCCAGTTTCTGCTGAGAAGTTCAGCTTCTGCATAGCCTTGACTGGTTGCTCAGGCCAAGTGAAAGAAAGCAGCTATGCAGCTCTTATTAGAAGTTAAAGGGAGCAGCAACATTAGGGCCAAACTTGTGATGCATCCATTAGTGCTACTAAGAAATAAGATAAAGAGCAGACCACACAATGCAAGAATGCCTCCACCTTAGCAAACTGGGTATCATTTGTGGCCTTGGTGTTCTGAGCATTTGGGGTATATGTAGCAAATATACCACCTTCACTGATTCTGACTTCTTTTCTAGGTCACCCTGCACACAGGATTGGATGTACCAACAAACCTGGGGAGGCCAAAATTGTCTGGCAACTAGCTTCCTAGGTCCATCCCTGCCATCCAAATCACAAGCAAATAACCCATGAGGAAAGAAACCAGCTATGGGTGCAACTCAAGCAGCCATTGAGTATCTGAGACATGTTTATTTTGGGAGATGAAGACAGGGTCTGAACATTGGTTTTGTGGAGATAACTGTTCAGTGTGAACGTGGGTGTGTGGTTGTGTCCCCTTTGATCCACCTGGAAGCTAACACAGAAGGACTTTCCTTAAAGGAGTGAGAAAGCAGTCAGGATTTCTAATTGTTTCCTACCATCTGTCTACAAAGTCTTTTGGGGGAGGAGAAGAAGATATAGCCTGAGATTTGCATCCAGCAAACAGGAGGCAGAGTCTTCAGAATCCCATGTTCCCTCTGTCATCCCATTGCTGGGATACCGCTATTTGCAGGTTGCCAACTTTACCAGGAAGACAAAAGCCTTCAGTTGTGTTATGTGTTTTCTTGTTTGTTTGGTTAGGGGGCCACACCCAGCAGTGCTCAGAGATTACTCCTGGCAGGCTTGGGGAACCATATGGGATGTTGTGGATCGAACCTGGGCTGGCTGCGTGCAAGGCAAAAACCCTACCCACTGGGCTATTGCTCAGCCTCAGTTGTATTATGTTTTAGGTAGATCTAAGAAAAGATAGAAGGAAAGGAACATTAATCATGATACTTGATCTTTGTCTGTTTTGAACCCTTTAAAATGGTTTCATTAACATTCTCTTTCCTCTTAGACCACACACACACACACACACACACACACACACACACACACACACACACATTTGCTAAAATTCATTCATTCATTTCTTAGTTTTTAAATATGAAATGCTGTCATTTGGCCTTTTGTTTGTTGGCTACTTTAGAACTATTCCCAGTTCTATACTTGCGGTACCAAGAAGTGCCAGAAACTGAAACAGAGCCTCTTGCATGTAAACCATATACTTAGCCCATTGACCTCTCTTGGGCCCCAAAAGCTCTAGAAATTGAATGACTATTTATCAAGTTTTCACTTAGAGGAAGCAGTTTTCTGCAACTGGTTCCCAAAAGGTTAACTAAACTTGAGTCATTCTGCAGCTATATGCTTTCAGACCCCTATGCACATAAGATGGAGGTCCTGGGAAAGCCTCCTGGAGTCGGCCTGCTTTGCTTTGAGATACAGCCTATTGTCATGAAAATAAGAAATGCCCAACAGCAGCAGTGGTTCTGTCAGGGCATAATAGAAATGAACTTAGAGGAAGGCAGGAAACAGCAATACGGCATTTTACGTTTCCCAGTTTTCCAGTATGAGTCTGGCTGGGTACCTGGGTGACAAGGGACAGCAGTGGGGGGTGAACTCTCCTCTCCTTGCTGAGAACTCTATTTCTCAACCCTGTGTTGAGTCATTTTCATCTTTTTGCTGCCAGGTCTGACCCTGGAGCCTGTCCCTGTCCCTGAGTTTCTTGCCACTTTTCCCCCACTCTCTTCATCCTTTGCATCTGCCACCTTCATTTCCATCTGGTAAAGCTCATTCCTTTTTCAAATAATATATTTTATCAAGCAATTTATTTTTGAGGTTGGGGAGTTACTTGACTATTTGCTGGATTGGATTTTTATAAAAACCTAGTCTACAAAATTTACAAATCAGTACCAACTGTGTTTACTTGGTTCTACCTGCTTGTGTAGATGCTGCACTTGCTTTCTGACTCACCTGATAAAGGCTGTGTAGCCCTTCCCTCGTTCCGCAGAATATCCTACCTCAAAGCTCATGCTCTTGACCCACAAGGCTGCCTCGTCCAGCTGTGTACACAGATGTGACTAGCTAAACTAGCTGCTGACACTTCTCAAAGCCACTGGGTGCTTTTGTTTAAGCCACTGCAGAAATCTTGGAAGCCACCTGCTTAGATCACATAAGGGCTTGGCCTCTGTCCTTACCATGCCAAGTGGCTTCTTGTCCTTTTTCAGATGACTATATGTTCCATGTGGTCATTTGTAAGCAGCTGCCTCTTTTTTCTACTTTCACATGGTTTCAGCTTGCCTTCTTTGCCTTAGCTCTGGGTATGCTCAGTTTGGGAGGGTGGGGCAGATGCCTAAAGTTTACAGGCAAGGCAACCAAGTGGACTAGAGATCCACTTCATACTGTGGAGGCAGATGAAAGGTTGGGCAAATGAAAGCTCCCCAAATCCTAAAATCTAGGAGCCCACACTGTCCCAGCTCTGCTTCTTCAAAGAGGATTAGGCAAGTTTAGCCTGGACTGAAAAACATCCTTTGGAGAGCCAGTACCTTGTCAGGAGAAATGTGGGAAAGACCCCATAATGCGTCAGATTCTTTTTCTTTGGGGGGGGGGAGGGCACACCCAGCGATGCTCAGGGGTTACTCCTGGCTGTCTGCTCAGAAATAGCTCCTGGCAGGCATGGGGGACCATATGGGACACCGGGATGCGAACCAACCACCTTAGGTCCTGGATCGGCTGCTTGCAAGGCAAACACCGCTGTGCTATCTCTCCGGGCCACCCCCTTTTTTTTTGACGTCAGATTCTTAAGAAGAAAATTACCTAAAGTTCTGAGAGAAGTTGCCAGGCGATGGCATTAGAGGTAAGGTGCCTGCCTTGCCTGCGCTAACCTTGGACGGACCGCTGTTCGATCCCCGGGCATCCCATATGGCCCCCCAAGCCAGGAGCGACTTCTGAGCGCATAGCCAGGAGTAACCCCTGAGCGTCACCGGGTGTGGCCCAAAGACCAAAAAAAAAAAAAGTTCTGAGAGAAGTGACCAAGACCACCATCTTCACCTCAATTAGCCCTGTGAATATATATTGAGTATTGGGGGTGTGTGTGTCTGTGTTTTTAACTCCTCTACGAGTCCAGAAGACTGATACCAGGGACCTTGTAAGGCTGCCCTATTACTTCCTCTCCTTTCTTCAGCACAAAATACCTTCAGGGACAAGACTGAACCTATGAGAGAAAACAGATTTGAGCAAAACACATTTTTGAGGGATCAACAAAAAGGTAGATCTCAACTCTATAATCTTATGTGACCATCCCAGAAGTCTAGGAGGTTGACATGGAAGTAACTGGCTGCTAAATTCCCTGTTACTGAATACCATAGTAACATTATTTTGTACATAAAATATATTAAGTGATACTTTTGTTGGGGTGGCTGAGTGACAACAGAGCAGTTTTGGTAAGAGGAATCAAAGTAATTTGAAATGTTAAGTTCCATTGCATTGTAAATAACGCCTCTAAATGTAGTTCTATTTGTTCTTTGCTAGTAAACCAGTTTGGTCAAAATGTATGCCTTTCCTTTTAGAATTAATCTCTTGTAAAATTATCCAATAGAATCTCACTGCATAGCATTATAGTTTCCAATTCAAAGTAAGGCAAGGCATTACACATAGTCCTAATTTACCTCCTCTCTATCTTACTTGGGAAAATGATTCCAAATTCAATAGTCATTAGTCATATTGGCACACATAGTAACCTACCTGAAAGCTATACTTAGTTCTGGTCTCCATTGTCAGTCCTTCACCCTTTTAGACAGTGAAAGGCACTCCATGACCCATCAAGGTCAGGAAGGGCCATACTTTGCATAAAAACCTGGAAAAACTAAGGTTTACTCAGAGAAACAGACCATGCTTCTTGCTCTTGATGCCCAGATTTGTTCTTTATGGTGTCCTTGCCCCTCTGTCTACCAGTCCTCTCAGGAAAGAATAAGAATACAGGATCAATATGTATTTCTTCCACAGCTATTTGCATTTAAGCCTTAATTCTTTATTGTTCATGAAAGGCTTCATCCCCTGATAAGGCATCTATGAGCAGGCAGCTCATAGCTAAAGGTGCTGATAAAACAAGGGCTGCCTGTTGGTATTGAGGTGGTGCAGAGGGATAAGATCCTGGGGATCACTAGACTTATGGATGCTAAAATGTCTTATTACAAAAACATATTAATAATACCAAGGTTTCTTAGATTTAGCACTTTTGACATTTGGGTGTAATTCTCTGGTGATAAGGGAGCTGTCCTGTATACTATAGGGAGGTTCAGCAGTAACTCTGGTTTCCATCAACTAGATGACAGTGGCAATTTTCAAATTTTTGGTAACAAGGAAAAGACATTACCAAAGGTTCCCTAAGGGTCACTCCTGATGGAAACTACTAGATTATACTAGTGATTTGTCACATGTCATTAGACATAGAGATATGTGAGACACCCACTTCACATAGCAGTAGTCTTAATAGCCAAGACTAGAAATTTTCAAGTCTTTATTGTTCTGTCAGCTGGGGGAGGGAATGAAAAGGGTGTGCCACAAGCAGAAGCCACAGAGTTCTTGCAGCTCTATTCTACTCTCCAAGAAAGTTAAACTTTCATTTTTCTTGGTCACTTCTGCTTGCAAGTCACAGACACTTCTGAATAGATTGTGACTTTTAACAGGTTACCCAAAACTAGAACCAGATATTATGAGAAGATAGCTAAGTTCTATGCTGATCCTGAATTATATCTGAACTTCTCCTTTTCCACTAAGTGAAAAGCTATTTTTATTGATCACATTGCTCAGTAGTCCCCTAGCTACCCATCCCATCTCCCAACAAAGAAAAGGATTCTAGAAGCTTTCATTTCAAGTTGACTATAAAATAAGAAAAAATACATTTAGGCCAATACATAATGATCAGACCTAGTTCTGTCTCAGAAACTCCTCTGGCTTTAATGTTGGTTATAGTATATATATAGGTGGGGGCAAATCTCTTAAATCTTTTGTGCCTCATTCCCCACCAGGAAATGTTAACCCTTTTTTCTTCTTTTCCCAGCTGACAGAATATTAAAGGTTTGGAAAATTCTAGTCTTGGTTATTAAGACTATGGCTTATGTGAAGTATATGTCTCATATCTCTATATCTAATGGCATGACAAATCACTAGTATAATCTAGTGTCTCCCATCAGGAGTGATCCTTAGGCAACCTTTGGCAATATCTTTTGTGCTTCATTCCTCACTGTTTCTTTGGTGTACCGTGAGGATTATATAAATCACACTTTTTAAAGGAAAGGTATCTTTCATCCACTAAGTTTGGGCTAGTGGTTCACACTCAATGAATCAAAGCCTGAAATATCACTTTCGAGAGTCTCCTCTGACACAGTGTCTTTCATCTAAGCCTTTTATGAATAGCATGTGTTTTATTATACAGCTACCTGACCTGGAAGTGGTAAAATTCAGTTTAAAACATCCAACAATAGAATAATCCAAATATTCACATTCTCATCAAAGCCTATTTCAATTTGTAAAATGTGATCTAAACAGGCTACTTGTCAACATTCTCATTTTAGTTCCAAAGGCACTTGTAGAGGCCCCTTAACCAGAAAAAGAAACCAATCTACATTTTTTGTCTCCTTTGTTATTTTCAGTTCTAATATCTAAGGGGTCCTCCAAACCATAATGTGTCTCCTTTGTTTCTAAAATTTCAGCAGTTTGGAAAACAATGTCTAAGAATAAAATGAGAAACAATTAAATGGCAAGTTAGAAAGACCAAGAGGGTGGCTACAAGAGCAAAGGGACTGGTGGTCATCACAATAATAAGGTTTCTTTAAAAGGAAACTCCTGTTTTTTCTGTTGAATAACCCTGACTTAAGTTAGGAGTTAGTTGCATGTGGAAATGAACAACAAAGTCTCATTTGGAGACTATTCTTTCAAAGGACAGGTCTTTGAGGGGTACAAATGCTTAACCTCCTCTCTCTGGGTCTGCTTCTCACGAAGGATCCAGGGTTAGAAAAGTGACTGCTTGTAGTTGTGGAAGCAGAACACAAGGTTCTGACTTAGGGGATGTGTGTGTGTGGTGAGGGGGTAGTATTCCTGCCTGGCGAGAGCCTTTCCTTCTCCTCTGTACCTGCTGACCTCACCTGCTGAAAGCCCCAGACTTTCCCTGCCCCAAAAGGAAGAAGAGAGTGAGCAAAATATAAAATGTTAAATGCATGATGTAGAATTGCTGCTTTCGCACTAAATTGTTGTATTAAGCATGAAGTTTATTTAACGTTGGCAAAGGAATTTTAAAAGTAACAAAAAGCTTTGTGTGATTGTTTTGACTGTGACAGACCTTAATTTTTCTGCCTTTCTTTACCTGTTTTCTCCCTTCTCTACCTTCCCTCATCACAATCACATTCTGTCACTAGTTGTTGGTATTTGGTGGCAGCTCTTGGTCTTAATGGTGTTCATGTTCCACTGAAAATATGGAGGGGAGAAGAAAAGGAAGGAAGCAACTTTTTTCTAATTTTTGTATTGGTATCCACAAGCAATTGTATTTTTTGAATTGCAAACAATGTTTTTCCTGGTCTTTGGGGGTTGACTAAATTTTGCGTATTGCCTTGTGGAAAACCTGAGTTTTACCACAGTCTTAAGCAAATTTGAAATAAATTCTTTTGACACTGCCAACAACTGAAAGACTAAGTATGGTCTGTAATTTATGCTTCGCAGTGAGATCTGCTTTCCTCCAAGCTGGACCTGATCATCGGCTGGACAGGCAAAGGTAGGACAGGAGGATGGCCCATCTGTCATAGTGGCCCTCCCTCTGTGCATCAGTATGACTTTGCTACATGTTCCCCAGAATCTTGAGACATTATATATTATTCTAAATGGTAAACTACCACCTCAAAGAATAGTGAGTTCACTAAATTATTATATGTAGCATTTGGCTGAGGAAAACATCCTAAAACTTAGAAGAATTAAATGAACTAATCAATCCTTGTCACTATACAGGCTGAATCTGGAGCTTCTGACCTGAGAAGTCTGCTACATATTGGGTTCATCAAATTAAGTTCCTCAGAAAAGGTCACCCTCATATTCCTCTGATTATCCTGAGACTTTGCACTTCACTCTTCAGTTACACAATTAGGTCAGTTGCTAAATGGCTTAGCATCAGAGCAGTTAGATTCTGAAATTAGATGGAAAGAATCTTATCCCCTACAAAGTAGCACTTTGAGCAGCTTCACATAAATATTTTAATGTTATAGTCTTTGCTGATATACCTGAAACTTTTCAAAGTTTGTTTTACATTTTTTAAAAATGAAAAATATGGCAGGGAAATACTTTCAGCGGTCAAGAAAAAAGCACATGCCAAGACCTAAGTCTCTTTTGGGGGGTGGGAGGACTGGGAGCATTGGAGATGATGATGATCATATATGCCAGAAATTGAACAGAGGTTAGCTGCATGCAAGACACTTAAGCACCCTACCTGCTATATAGAGCCTAAGACCTGGGTTCTAACCAAAAACACTACTCCCCACCCCTAGCTAATTCCCCTGGCACCACTGGATAGAGCCCTAGAGCCCCACTCCAATCTCTACACTGCTAGGTGTGGACCTACTGCCTCTCCCAAGCACTGCCAGGCATCGCCCTGGAAGCACCCATTCCATCCCAATGGCCATGGTGGTCCTGGCAACTGCATCCTCAGGTCCTAGCACTGAGACATTTAGCTAATTGGCCAATATCACTGAGAGTGTACCCTGACTCCTGAGCATTTCCTGGGAAGCCCAAAGAACTCTTTAATGGTAATGGCCAACTCTGATCCTTTTTCATTTCCCCAAAATCCAGATTGAAATATGGATTTCATTTTAGTCAACAAAAGGATATGAAGTGGCCGCATTCTCAATGATACTCAGACCAGTAGTGGGAGGTGCCAGGAATCAAACTCAGGGCCTTGAACAAGACAAGCATGGCTAACATTTTTATGCAATGTTAAAGGCATTGCCAAATGAGGATTTAAAAAATTTTTTTTCTGAGTTTCAGCAAAATTAGTGTATTTAATTTACCAGGTGTATTCTGCTAGTCAGGATTCATTAGAATATTTGTCTTGACAGATTTTAGAAGTGATTTTAAAAATATTTAGAAATTACTATAAATGACAAAGTAGTAGGAAAATTTCATGTGGATAAAAGGGAAGAAGCTAGTCTAGGCAGAGGGAGCTGTAATATCAGCAAAGGTCATGAGCATGTCTACTATAGAGGTGTCTCCCAATGAGAATTGTTTCCATAAGAACCAGTGGTCATAAAACTCTATAAATTCCGGTGCTGAGTGAAAGCACAGAGGTAAGGCGTTTGCCTTGCACTCTGCTGACCCAGGACAGACCTGGGGCCTATCCCAGGGTTCCCATATGATCCCCCAAGCCAGATGCTATTTCTGATTTCTGAGTGCATAGCCAGGAATAACCCCTGATCATCACTGGGTGTGCCCCCCCAAAAAAACAAATAAAATAAATAAATAAATTCCATAAAACCAAGCAATCATACTTCTTGATATCTAACCCAAAGACATTCATTCAAAAAGACATATACTGAGAGGGTGCCTTCAGGAGCCTCAGGGATTTACTCACTACACACAGTTTACACAGCAACTGCAGGTGTAGATGGGATCCAGTTTCCCTAAACAACAAATTCATAGTGTAGGGTTCCAGAGTAGAAGGACAAGACCATACAACTGGAATAAATTAATCTGTCTGTCAACAAGATTACCCAGCCTGGCCAGCCAGGGCCATCCCCCGAAGGAGATGAGCCCTGCCCAAGTCATGATGAAGATTATATAGGAAAGGGATATAGGAAGGTTCCAGCTTTTTGATGATCCTTAAAATGATTGGCTCTTGTTTAGAGGTACCTTCCTACTACTCCCTTTTCCTTCCCAGATAGGCTACCTGGTTTGGCCAGGTAGACTGAGGAGGGGTCTATGGAAATAGGCTTGTGAAGCCCCAGCATGTGGCCTACACCATGTGGTCCTTACAAAATGGTGTCTCTTCCTGCTCAGAACCTAAGAAGCCTGCCACGTGGTTTTTACAAAATGGCGTCCCTCCTTGTTCAGAATTCAGGTCCCAACATATAGCCTCTTCCATAGGTCAGAGGTGAAGCCCAGAGGCATAGCTTCTCTAGCTGGTGACCATGAATTCTCTAACTCTGATGGAAGATAATTTCCCACCTTCCATAAAACTCCCCTCAGAGACCTCCTTGTGGTGGGGAAGACTGACAGTAATTTAGAAAAAACTCACCCCTCCAGACTACAAAAGGAGCCATAGTGAAGCAGTGAAGAACTTCACCACAAGCAGTGTAGATTGTAATCCTGAAGATCCAAAACACATGAACACTTTATATAATGATTCTGAAAAATGAGAGTGGGAATAAAATCCTAAAAACTGCAGAGTGGAAATGTTTAGAATGTCCAAAGAGCTTAAAGATACAATGGAATAGACTGCCAATTAAACATAAGAGCAACTAAAAGCAGAAATGAGGAAAAATACAAACAGAAATGACAAAGCTGAAAAACTTCTTAGGTGAAATAAAAAATTCACTGGAAGGGTTGGAGTGATAGCACAGTGGTAGGGCATTTGCCTTGCACACGACCAATCCAGGACAGGCCTGGGTTCGATCCTCAGCATCCCATATGGTTTCCCTGTAAAGGTCCGTGCTGGCCCACCACTCAACTAGAGACCACGACAACTCCAAGAATGCAATTAGCAGGGCAGGTTTATTGACTGACTAGCCAGGGCTGCGATCATGTCAAGAGACAGAGGACCAGAGCCTGGAACAGCAAAGCAAGAGGGTTTTTATAGGGTTTGGGCTGTAGGGGCAAGGCAATGTCCAATCAAGAATTTCTTCTTCCAAATACGGTTCAGGGTTCTGGGAGGGTTTCCAGGAGAATTCTTGTGTAACTTTGTTACCACGTTGCTAACATGAGGTGCTCATTTGGCCAAAGGTTTGATTAATTGGTTTGATTGTCTTTTGTCATTATTGCACCCAGGAACATTCTGTTGGCACATCACACACCTTATGATAAAGTGGGTTTGGACAAATATCAGAACTTTAGCAAGAGTTTAACTTGAACTGGATTAAGCATTATAAGTTAAGCATTACAATGGATTAAGCATTACAAGTTATTGCTAGGCCTTAATTACTATATTTTGTTTTTTTGTTTCGTTTTTTTGAAGTTCCAGATATTTTTACTAGTGGTTTCTTAAAGGCTTAGAGTCAAAGGAGCACTGTAAAATGTTAGTGTGGCAATTATCGTTTGCATGGGCCCACCAAAGTATGGGGGTCATGGAAAGGAAAAACTTTGGCCTAAGTACAAGGAGACCCTACCCCTGAAGTTTCCTGACATAAAACCATTTCTAGGCTCCAGGCAAACTAGTTTGTCCAATCCCAAACTGGTCTCTTCCCAAAATGAGAGTCAATCCTCCCGTTTTTATTTTAAATATATATGGCCCCCACACGGTTTTTGAAATGGAAACCAATGAGAAAAAATAATACCAGTGAATGTCACGATGTAATGTCCTGACATACACTAGTGCTGCATCAGCCCGCCATCCACCCCATGTGTCCCCCCCTTAGTGTCGGAAAAGATAGGGGGAAAGTCTGAGGACCATGATAAAGTCCACCTGGCTGGCAATCAGGGAAGGCCTGGAGTAGTGGGGGAAATAGGGGAACAGCTGAAGGCCTGCCAAGCCTCCCAGCACCCCCAAGCTAGGGAGAATGCCACCGGCATAGGGTGTCCCCTAATCCCATACCTGGGAAGAGCTGGCCTCCAGGATCAAGGTCCCAGAAGCCAGCTATCTGCCTGGCCCCTCCCTCTGCTCCTCCCTAGAGTGGGGGGGGGGGGAAAGCCTGGAGACCCCTAATAGAGTCCACCTGGAACCCACAGCGGCCACCCGAGATGGCACTCAGGCCAGGCCTAGAGTCCAGGGGGAAATAGGGGAATGGCTGGAGGCCTGCCAAGCCTCCCAACATCCCCCAAGCTAGGGAGAATGCCACTGGCATAGGGAGTCCCCTAACCCCATACATGGGAAGAGCTTTTTAAATAAAAATGGGAGGATGGACTCTCAGGTTGGGAAGAGACCAGTTCAGGTGGGGTACCATATATTTTCAAAATAAAAATGAGAGGATGGACTCTCAGGCTGGGAAGAGGCCAGTACTCTTTACCTACTTGTTTAGTCTCAGTGGCCTCTTGGCCTCTTCTTTCATTGTGTAACTGTGGTTGCTACCATAATAGGTTTCTGATTAGTTCCCAGAAACGGTGACAATTGAGTCCACTGTCTTGTTAGATTATTTATTTTCCCCACTTTTTATCTTTTCTCCTCTTTGTGACCTGTTCAATAAGGTATTTTGGTGAAAGAGTCCCTCTCTATCTTTCCTTCCCTTTGTTATTTGTTAAATAAGGAAGTTTGTAAAAGTGTCCCTCCATTTAACATTTATATAAGAACCAAGTCAATTGGATTGTTGGACTTGTTATAGCATCCCCATTGGCACCAATCTCACCATATGATACTGTTCTTCCTTTGCATAGGTACATTAAAATGGGAAATTATATGCAAACATGTTCTTATCTTATAGAGATGAGAACACACAAATTTTCTTAAATGGTGACAATAGTGTCCACTGTCTTAAATTAGATTGTTTATTTTCCCCACTTTTTATCTTTTTTTTTTCTCTTTGTGAACTGTTCAATAAGGAATTTTGGTGAAAGAGTCCCTCAGTTTAATGCTTATGTTTAAACCAGGTCACGGGGATTGTTGGACCTGTTCTTGCGGCCCCCTTATGCGCTGATAATGCCAGGTGGCATTATTCCTTGTTTTCATGGGCACATTAAAATGGAAAGTACTATACATACAAATAAGTTCTTATCTAATAGAGATAGGAACACACGAATCTTGTGGTGCAATGGAACCTTACAAACCCTGAACATTGACATGATGACCTGGCACAGGCCTCAGAAGTTTGGGCATTTTCCAGTCACCCCTGAACCAGGGAAGCCATCTATGATACATTCAAAGTTGTCTATGACATCACCTGGAAGCAATCCTCTACCAGGGAAGGCCCTTCTGCTGCTCTGACATCGATTTACTCAAAAGAATCTTCCCTTAGCACTAAGAAGATTTAAACAACAACAACGACCTGCATACTGGACAGGGCTTTCTGCATTGCCCTTTAATTGTGAGTTGAAATTAGACGCTGCTCCGCACCATCCTGACTTCAATGTAGGATATACAGATTCCAGGACCTTCAATACAGGAACATGATACCAACAACAGAGACTGAGAAAAATATAACTGTATGGGCACTACAGACAATGACCAGGATTGGACAAACTAGTTTTCCTGGAGCCTAGAAATGGTCTTATGTCAGAAAACTTCAGGGGTAGGGTCTCCTTGTACTTAGGCCAGAGTTTTTCCTTTCCATGACCCCCATACTTTGGTGGGCCCATGCAAACGATAATTGCCACTCTAACACTGTTTTTACAGTGCTCCTTTGACTCTAAACCTTTAAGAAACCACTAGTAAAAATATCTGGAGTTGCAAAAAAAAAAAAAAGGTTTACATTAGTGTTAACATATGCTTTTAGTTACACTAGCATTCTGGGGGATGAAGGAGGGAGATAAGGGATATATGCTTGAGAATAGGGATGAAGGGAGGACAACACTGGTGGTGGAAAGGCCCTCACTTATTGTCACTGTGTACCTTAAATATCACTGTGTAAGATTTGTAATTCACTTTGGCCACAATAAAAATTAAAAAAAAGAAAACTATAATTAGGGGCCAGAGCAAGTAGAGTGTTTGTCTTGCATATGGCTGACCCAGGTCAATCTCTAGCATCCCCTATAGTTCACTTAGCACTGTGCATAAAGACTATAAGGAGTAAACTGACCAAAGAAGCAGGGACTATCCCCTAAGTAGTATAGAATGTGCTCAAAAGAACAACAATAGGGACCAGAGCGGTTTACAAGTGGTAAGGCATCTGCCTTGCTCGCACTAGCCTAGGATGGACTGCTGTTCAATCCCCTGGCATCCCATATGGTCCCCCAAACCAGGAGCAATTTCTGAGTGCATAGCAAGGAGTAACCCCTGAGAGTCACCAGGTGTCCCCCCCCCAAAAAAAAAACCAAAAAAATCCATAAAGATAAATTAAAGGTCAGAAAGAACTTTAGAAAGAAAACAGTTGATCATTGTATAGATGGTTAAGATGGTCTCACAGATGGGTACTTCTCTCCAAAATATACCAGATGTCTACATTAAATACATATAGATTTTTGTGTTATTAATACTCTAATAAAGTGGTTTGCAAAATGAAAAAAAAATAAAATGCCTTGAAAGCATTTTTTTGGGGGGGCCACACCCGGTGATGCTCAGGGGTTACTCCTGGCTATGTGCTCAGAAGTCGCTCCTGGCTTGGGGGACCATATGGGAAAACGGGGGATCGAACCGCAGTCCATCCAAGGCTAGCGCAGGAAAGGCAAGGCACCTTACTTCTAGCGCCACCACCCGGCCCCGAAAGCATTTTTTTCTTTATTTATTACTCTGGTTTCAATCTGAGAACAATACTTTAAAAAAATGAGACACTCAATAGATTATCTGACTGAATTTCCTAATACTGAAGTGTCTTTTCTCCCATTGTTTGCCTCTAAAAATCACTGGGTTAGTTTCAGATCCCAACCCTTTCCATTTTATTCTGCCACCCAGGAAATTGTGACTTGCTTGGCTGTAATTCAATGGTTGATAGCTATAAAAATGGTACTGGAAAAACCTGAACCATTATTATAATTTCAAAACAATGAACTCTTTGCTATAAACCTTGTGATATCAAATGATTAAAAAATGCTTGACAAGGGGCTAGAGAGGGATCTGACAGAAACAGGGAGATGTCAGGGCTGCTGATGAGAGCTTGCTTAAAAGGTTTAAAAAGCTTAGGAGCCACACATGGTGGCTAGGGCCTTAAGAAAGCTAATTTCTCCTGAAACCTGACTGCCTGTGAATTATTTCCTCGTGGCTATCCTGAACCCTCAAACATGCCTGCTGGAGGAAGTTGCAGGCGCATGGCCTGGGCTGTCAGAGAAAGGCCTCCATCCATCCACCTCACCATCATCTACCACCATCAAGGACTTTTTACTTAATATGTTAATAAACAAACCTTGTCATATCAAATGATGTTTAAAAATGCTTGACAAGGGGAGGGAACGATAGTACAGTGGTAGGCATTTGCCTTGCACACAGCTGACCCAGGATGGATCTGGGTTCGATCCCTGACATCCCATATGGTCCCCTGAGGGGGGCGAGATTTCTGAGTGCATATTCAGAAGCAACCCCTGAGCATCACCAGGTGTGACCTCTCCCCAAAAATGCTTGGCAAAAGATTCAATCTGATGGAGAATGTTTTAGTTCATTAAATTTATTATTATTATTATTATTATTATTATTATTATTATTATTATTATTATTGCCATATCCAGCAGAGATAAGTGATCATTACAGGCAGTATACAAAGAACCATATGTGGTTCTAGGGATCAAACCCAGATTAACCACAATGCAAGGCAAGTGAATTACTATCTTTCTGGCTTTTATTATATTCATATTAAGGAGGAATAAATGTGTTGTGTATGTAAACATTTTATGAGATTTATGTTACTGACCCTACCCTGATCAGTGACTGTGTCCTATCCTAGGGTGTGACCTGGCATTCTGCCCCCACCCTAGGGTGGTACCTGATTCTGCTTCCACCATTGGGTGGTATCTGATCCCACCATTGGGTGGTACCTGATTCTGGGGGATAAAAACAAGGGTCTGTGGAAGGAGAGGGGCTGTTGGCTGGAACTGATGCTAAGGATTTGGACTTTAGACTTGTGCTCCGAATAAAGCTGAATTTTCACAAGCCTGACTGTCTGCTAGCCTTTTACCCGCTGCTTCACCTCAGGACCGCCGGTTGAACAGGGTGGCAGACGCGTGCTCCGAGCTGGAGGGGAAAGACCTCCTCCTCCATCCCTCCATCAGTCAACCTCTTCAGGGGCTGACTTGCAACATAAATGTACTTATCTGAGTAACTTGTCCAAGGTCAAGTAATATGTTGAGTTGTGCTTCAAATTGGTGCTTCAAATACATTGTAGCTGTAAAGTCTATATTTACAGCTTATGTGCTAACCTACCTTTCAAAACTACAAAGCTTAATACTTAATGCTCCAGAAAAAATATTGTATAACCCAGAAAAAAATTTTTTGTTTTGTTTTTGCATCACATCCAGACATGATCAGGTTAACTCCTGGCTTTGCACTTAGGAGTTACTTCTAATAGTAATTAGGAAACTATATGGGGTGATCAAAACTGGGTTAGTTGCATTCAAGGCATGCACCTCACCCATTGTACTACCTTTCCAACCCCAGAAAAATTATTATTTCTATGTTTATAATTTCTTAAAAAGAAAAACCCAAACCAGCCAGGTGAGGATTGACCTCAGATGTCAAAACACAAAGCAGTGTAGGAACAACATGGTATGAAGCTGACTTTAAATTTTATTATGTGCTTATATGACAGACCAAATGGCACTCAACTCAGGGTTCCCTTCCAGGAACCTAGATACACAATCTTCTCCAATGTACATGGGTCATTCTCCAGGATAGACCACATGCTGGTACATAAAACATACCTCCGGGGCTGGAGAGATAGCATGGAGGTAAGGCGTTTGCCTTTCATGCAAGAGGTCATCGGTTCGATTCCCAGCGTCCCATATGGTCCCCCGTGCCTGCCAGGGGCAATTTCTGAGCCTGGAGCCAGGAATAACCCCTGAGCACTGCCGGGTGTGACCCAAAAACCACAAAAAAAAACCCAAAAAAAACATACCTCCATAAAATCAAGAGGATAGAAATTTTGCAGGCTACCTTCACTGAACACAAGGCTCTGAAATTAGATGTGAATCACAAAGGGACACAGAAGAACTTTAACAACTGAAAATTAAACAGCCATGGGGCCGGGTAGGTGGCGCTGGAGGTAAGGTGTCTGCCTTGCAAGCGCTAGCCAAGGAAGGACCGCGGTTCGATCCCCCGGCGTCCCATATGGTCCCCCTAAGCCAGGAGCGATTTCTGAGCACATAGCCAGGAGTAACCCCTGAGCGTCAAACGGGTGTGGCCCAAAAACCAAAAAAAAAAAAAAAAAAAAAGAAAATTAAACAGCCTGCTACTGAACAACCAGTGGGTCTGAGATGAAATTAAAGAGGAAATCAAAACTTTCCTGAAAACAAATGACAATGAAGACATAAACTATCAAAATTTATGGGACACAGCAAGAGCGGTATTGAGGGGAAAATTTATAGTTTTGCAAGCACACATCAGGAAAGAAGAAGGGGCATACCTGAATAGCTTAATGACACAGCTTATTAAATTAGAAAATGATCAACAAAAGGAACAAAAAATAGGGAGAAAGAAGGAAACAACAAAGCTTAGAGCAGAAATCAATGAAGTGGAAACCCAAAAAACAATCTGAAAGATCAACGAAAGTAAAAGTTGGTTCTTTGAAAAAATAAATAAGACTGATAGACCATTGGCAAAAGTTGATTCTTTGAAAAAATAAACAAGACTGATAGACCATTGGCAAAACTCACAAAGAAAGAGAGAAATTTGATAACCCATATTAGAAATGAAAAGGGAGAGATCACTACAGGTATTGCAGTGATTCAAAGGGTATTCAGAGACTACTTTGAGAAACTCTATGCCACCAAACATGAGAACCTGGAAGAAATGGATAAATTCTTGGATTCTTATAACCTTCCATGGTTGAATAGGAGGATGTAGCATATCTAAACATCCCCATCACCACTGAGAAAATTAAAACTGTAATCAAAACCAAAACCAAAAGCCAGGCACAGATGGATTCACTAATAAATTATTTCAAACTTTTTTTTTTTTTTTTTTTTTTGGTTTTTGGGTCATACCCAGCAGCATGCAGGGGTTACTCCTGGCTTTACGCTCAGAAATCGCTTCTGGCAGAATCGGGGGACCATATGGGATGCCGGGGTTCGAACCACCGACCTTCTGCATGCAAGGTAAAAGCCTTACTCCATGCTATCTTTCTGGCCCCTCTTTCAAACTTTTTAAGAGAAGTTACTACCAATCTTGGCAAGGCTTTTTCATGAAATTGAAAAAAAAAAAAAAAAACCCAGGAACACTTCCAAATAGCGTTTATGAAGCCAATATTACCTTGATAACAAAACCAGAGAGATAGCTTCCAAAAAAGAAAATTATAGACCAATATGCCTGATGAATACAGATGCAAAAATCAAAAACAAAATCCTGGAATATTGGATCCAATGCTTTGTCAAGAAGATCATTCACTATGATCAAGTAGGTTTCATCCCAGGAATGCAAGGATGATTTAACATTGGTAAATCTATCAACATAATACACAACTTCAACAAGAAAAAAAAGAACAAAAAGAAAAATCACATGATCATATCAATAGACACAGAGAAAATATTTGATAACACCCATTCTTGATAAAAACTCTCAGCAAGATGAGAATGAAAGGAACATTTCTCAATATAGATAAGGCCATCTACCACAAGCCAATTGGCAAATATCCTCAATGGATAAAAACTAAAAGCCTTTCCTCTAAATTCTGGTACAAGACAAGGCTGTCCTCTCTCACCACTCCTATTCAAAATAGTACTAGAAGTACTTGCTATAGCAATTAGGCAAGAAAAAAAAGGAACCCAGATAGGAAAGGATATTTGCAGATGGCATGATACTCTATTTAGAAAGCTCTAAAGATTTGACCAAAAAGCTTCTAGAAACAATAGATTCATATAGCAATGTGGCAGGCTACAAAATTAACACAAAAATCAATGCCCTTTTTATACACCAATGATAGGGAAGAAATGGACATTAAGAAGACAACGCCATTCACATTAGTGTCACACGAACTCAAATATCTTGGAGTCAACCTGCCCAAAGATGTGAAGGACCTATACAACGAAACCCTGCTCCAAGAAATAAGAGAGGACATGCAGATATGGAAACACATACCCTGCTCATGGATTGGCAGGATTAACATCATTAAAATGGCAATACTCCCCAAAGCATTGTACAGATTTAATGTGATCCCTCTAAAGATACCCATGACATTCTTCAAAGAAGTGAATCAAAGACTTCTGAAATTCTTTTGGAACAATAAATATCCTTGATTAGCTAAAGCTATCCTTGGGAAAAGGAATATGGGAGGCATTACTTTCCCCAATTTTAAACTGTATTACCAAACAATAGTTATCAAAACAGCATGGTATTGGAATAGACTCTCAGATCAGTGGGATAGGCTTGAGTTCTCAGACAATGTTCCCCAGACATACAATCACCTAATTTTTGATAAAGGAGCAAGAAATCCTAAATGGAGCAGGGAAAGCCTCTTCAACAAGTGGTGTTGGCACAACTGGTTAGCCACTTGAAAAAGAGCGAATTTAGATCCCCCAGCTAACACCATGTGCGAAGGTAAAATCCAAATGGATTAAAGACCTTGATATCAGACCTAATACCATAAGGTACATAGAACAACAGGTAGGTAAAACATTCCATGACATTGAGACTATAATAGCATCTTTAAGGAGCAGCACTCTCCAAACAAGTGGAAACACACTAGATGGTAATATATTAAGTTGAGAAGCTTCTGCACCTCAAAATAAATAGTCCCAGGATATAAGAGCAACCCACTGAGTGGGAGAAACTCTTCACCCAATACCCATCAGATAAGGGGCTAATATTCAAGGCACTGACAGAACTTTCAAGAAAAAAATCTAATCCCATCAAAAATTGCGGAGAAGAAATGGACTGACATTTTGACAAAGGAGAAACACAAATGGCCAAAAGGAACATGAAAAAATGCTCCACATCACTAATCATCAGGAAGATGCATATCAAAACAACTGAGATACCATGCCACAGATATTGGCGCACATCACAAAGAATGAGAACAAGCAGTGATGGCAGGGATGTGGAGAGAAAGGAGCTCTTAAAATTCACTGCTATTGGGAATGCCATCTAGTCCAACCTTTATGGAAAGCGATATGGAGATTCAAAAACTAGAAATTGAGCTCCCACACGATTCAGCTATACCACTCAGAGATATACCCTAGGAACACAAAAATGCAATACAAAAATCCCATCCTCACACCTGTGTTTATTGCAGCACTATTTACAATAGCCAGATCTGGAAACAACCAAGATGCCCTTCAAGAGATGAATAGCTAAAGAAACTGTGGAACATATACACAATGGAATATTATGTAGCCATCAGGAGAGATGAAGCCATAAAATTTTCCTATACTTGAATGTACATGGACTCTATTATGCTGAGTGAAATAAGTCAGAGGGAGAGAGAGACGCAGAATAGTCTCACTCATCTATGGGTTTTAAGAAAAATAAAAGACATTTTTGCAATAATTCTCAGAGACAAAGAGAGAAGGCTGGAACATCCAGCTCACGACATGAAGCTCACCAAAAAGAGTGGTGAGTACAGTTAAAGAAATAATTACACTGAGCACTATCATAACAATGTGAATAAATGAGGAAAGTGGAAGCCTGTCTAGAGTACAGGCAGGGGTGGGGAGGAGGGAGATTTGGGACATTGGTTTTTTTGTTTATTTTTGTTTTTGGGTCACACCCGGCAGTGCTCAGAGTTTACTCCTGGCTCCACACTCAGAACATTCCTGGCAGGCTCGGGGGATCATATGGGATGCCGGGATTTGAACCACCATCCTTATGCATGTAAAGCAAATGCCTTACCTCTATGCTATCTCTCCGGCCCCGAATATTGGTGATGGGAATGTTGTACTGGTTAAAGGGAGTGTTCCTTACATGATCAAAACCCAACTAAAATCATATATATAATCAAGGTGTTTGAATAAAGATATTAATAAAAAATAAACACTAAAGAAGCAAAATACCAATAAAAAGCAATACTAGAGTGAGCCTTGAATTGTAAAATATTAAAAATACTTTTACAAATTTACAAATTGTAAAATATTATACATGTTTTTCTAAGTTTCTTTTCACTCACACTGTAGTTGGACTGACATGGCTATAAGTAACCAGAAAGTTTACTTCCTTTTGACTTTTTTTTTTTTTATAATTTTTGTTGTGACCAGTGTGAATTACATGGCTTTCACATTATATTTAAGGTACATAGTGACAGTGACTTAGGGCCATTCCTGTTGTCCTTCCTCCACTCCTATTCCCACCATGCATCCGATACTTCCCACTTTGCTCTCCGGGCTGCTAGTTCAACAGGTCCCCTTTGTGTATAGTTTGTTGTAGATTGGGGATTTTTTTTATTTTATTTTATTTTTTTTGTTTTTTGGGCCACACTCCGCGGTGCTCAGGGCTTACTCCTGGCTGTCTGCTCAGAAATAGCTCCTGGCAGGCACGGGGGACCATATGAAACACCGGGATTCGAACCAATCACCTTTGGTCCTGGATTGGCTGCTTGCAAGGCAAACGCTGCTGTGCTATCTCTCTGGGCCCCAGATTGGGGATCTTGATTCTGTTGTCGTTGACTTTGGTTCAGTGTTTATGTCTGATCATATTTTATTTCCACTCAATTTTCAAGAGACTGTTTGCTTTTCATATCATCCACTATTCCTCCCCCCCTCAATTTATGAGGCAGAACAAGATGATTCAAGTTCTGTGGTTCTTTTGGAAAAAGCACAAAAACAAAACAAACAGAAACAGAAAAAAAAAACAAAACAATAGCAATAAGAAAAATACAACAAAACAACAATCATAAGAAAAAGAGATTAAAAAAAAAGGGAGGGCTAGTTTTGGATTTTTGTTTTTGTTTTATTTTTTTGCATAGGCATAGTAAGTATTGGGGATATTAGAAAGAGAATTCTCTTGACCTAAGAGATACAGGTTTCTCTACTCCTGAAGCATACTGTCATGGGAACAATTACAGAGCAAGTTCTTTTTATGATGCCAGGAAATGTACTGCTCAATTGTACCTGACAAAATTAGCCCTCTAATTAGTGATAATTAGAAACCTTGGTATTTGCACAGACGAAGTCTAGGATAGAGTCTTTCTTTATGGTTCTACAAGTACTGCTCTGCCACAGTGGTTGTAGTCAGTCTTTGGTAATTGACATATTTTTTTAAATAATGAATTCTACTCCACTCTTTTTTTTTTTTATAAAGTACTTTATTTAACCACTCTCGAAGAATTAATTTTCTTAATTTCAACTTGGCTTAAAATCAACGTTCCATTTTTGAATTTTCCAACTTGTCCAATTCGTCCATTTGACAAAATGCTAGGAGCTGATTTCTTCTTTTTGGACTGCCTACATTTAAAATGAGATAAAGACATTTCAGTTAATCTTATAAAGAAGGGCTTTATAGACAGAACCAATGCATTCCAGGCACTTCCCTCTCTGCTGTAGTGCCTGCCAATGGCCTTCCTGCAGGTCCTGAAACATGCCATATGCCTTCCTGCCCCATCTGCAATGACTTTTTTCTGCTACTAAATCTTTCCTATTGTCCCCTCCTCTTCTTTATTCAGTCCTCAAATCAGAAAATCACATTATTTTATTGGGGGGATCACACCCAGCAGTGCTCTGGGGTCACTCCAGGCTCTGTGCTTAGGGGTCATTCCTGACAGTGTTCGACATACCAGATGAAACGCCAGGGATTGAACCTCCATTGGCTGTATGCAAGGCAAATATCTTATCTGCTGTATTATCACTCTGGCCCTAGATATCACTGTCTTATAATAACCCTCACTATCCTCTCCACAAAAATCTCTCACAAATCCCTCCTCAAAGCTTCATTAAACTTTCCAATACCTAATAGCCTCTTGCTTCTATTTCTCTCCATGTTGCTGTTTCTCTCACTCCATTTAAGCACCTTACTATCTTATTCCAGGTAAGATGCCCTCACTGTTATGAGCATACTGTCAATACCCAAGATACTTCAGTGCCAGGGACAGAAATGACCAACCAAAACAAATCACTTTCTGACAGCATTTGCATACTTCCAAAGACAGAAGGAATACACTTTCAAACAGTAACCTTTTCAGAAAATACTTCAACAAAAGCTAAAAGAAACAGGTACGAAACAATAAAATCAAAATTCTCTTACTCTAATCACAGAGCTCTAACCTTGTGTTATGTTATAAAATTGTGTGGTGTGTTGTGTTATGCAATAATTACCTGGGCCTGTGACTGAGACCCAGAAGTTATATATTAATAGGACCTCTTAAGAGTGAACATATATTTTTCGGTTGGAAATGAGTTATCTTAGCCTTTCTATGTATGACTTGACATGCCTGGTCTTTGAAAATAGGAGATTGGACATTCTTTGACATTCCTTTTTTTTTCCCATCCCCTGCGTCAGCCGCGTGCAAGGCAAATGCCCTACTGCTGCGCTATAGCTCTGGCCCCTTCTTAATTCAATTCTAAGGCAATTGCTTAATCTTGGAAAATCTACTAAACTGTACCTTACTCTTTTTTTATTTGTTCAGATTTTTGGGTTTTGGGTCACACCCAGCATTCAGGGGTTACTCCTGGCTCTACACTCAGAAATCGCTCCTGGCAGGCTTGGGGAACCATATAGAATACTGGGAACCTGGGTCTGTCTCAGGTCGTCTGCATGCAAGGCAAATGCGCTACTGCTGTGCTATCATTCTGGCCCTGCACCTTACTCTTTTTTTTTTTTTTTTTTTTGGTTTTTGGCCACGTCTGGTGGTGCTCAGGGGTTACTCCTGGCTGTCTGCTCAGAAATAGCTCCTGGCAGGCACGGGGGACCATATGGGACACCGGGATTCGAACCAACCACCTTTGGTCCTGGATTGGCTGCTTGCAAGGCAAATACCACTGTGCTATCTCTCCGGGCCCCTGCACCTTACTCTTAAAGGGCTTAATAAAAGATAAAGAAGGACTCTAGCAATCACATAAAGCCAGATATTAATTTCAGAATTAATTAGCAGTCTTATTCATATTTTTTAGGACCTCCTAACTTAGAACCTAATCATATTACTCACCTGTCTCTTTGCCCTTTCCTCTTCTTTTTCTTGAAAATATCTGTGTTCTGGCTCTGATTACAGAATTTAAAAGATATATATATATATCAGTAAAGCACATAATTCAAGAATAGGCAAGATTTCTATGACAAAAATAATAAATAAAATAATATTTATTTATTTACTTATTTGATTTCTGGGTCATACTTGGTGATGCTCAGGGGTTAATCCTGGCTATGTGCTCAGAAATTACTCCTGGCTTGGGCTACCATCTGGGATACCAGGGATCAAACTGCGGTTTGTCCTAGGACAGCCGCATGCAAAAATGCCCTACCACTGCGCCAGCACTCAGGCCCATAACATTTTATTTATTTATTTATTTATTTATTTATTTATTTATTTGTTTGTTTGTTTGTTTGTTTTTGGGTCATACCCAGCAGCACTCAGGGTTATTCCTGGCTCTCCGCTCAGAAATTGCTCCTGGCAGGCTCGGGGACCATATGAGATGCCAGCATTCGAACCGCTGTCCTGCATGCAAGGCAAATACCCTACCACCATGCTATCTCTCTGGCCCCCATTTTAAAATATGTTTTCAAGTTAAGACATATTATACAAAAGAGACTCATTAAAACACTTTAAAGAATGTAAAATCTGAAAGATCATTCCAGAGCAGAATATAGAAATGTCCTCCTCCATTTCAGATGAAAGGAATAAACTTTTGCCTTGTTGTTTTTCATATGCCCTTGTGTTCTATTGGATTTTCAATAGTCATTTTATAGACCACTAACAAACCAAAAGAATGTTATTGCTACTTAACACTGGTATAAGGATATACAAACACGAAAAAAAACTGTTTCATAACAACATAAAATGCTAAAGTACAATTTGGTAGAGGATAACTATATTACCAGAATAGGACTGCCATCTTCTCTCACTTAATTTTCCCCCCAGTAATGCTCAGCTGTTAGTCCTAGCTCAGTGCTTGGGGGCTGCTCCTGAAAGGGCTCAGGGGACTGACTACTGGATGCTCAAGCCCAGGCCTCCTATATACATTCCATTTGATAAACTATCTTTCTAGTCCCTGAAAAGAATTTCCAAAGTACACTTTTTTTGTTTTGTTTTGTTTTTGGGCCACATCCAGCAGCACTCAGAGGTTACTCCTGGCTCTGCATTCAGAAATCGCTCCTGGCAGGCTCAGGGGATCATATGGGAAGCCGGGAATCAAACCCAGGTCCGCCACATACAAGGCAAATGCTCTAATGCTGTGCTATCTCTCGAGCCCCTCAAAGTACACTTTTAAGGTAAATATGCCAGACTGCTCAGCTAGTACTACAAAATATAGCTGATTTGAAAAAATGGCAGAATTTGACCTTCTGACGCCATATGTTATAATTTAGACTTCTTTCCAAGCAGAAAATTTGGTCCCATCTTTCTGAACTGGTTTAAAATATATAAAAAAGCACCTACCTTTGCCTTTTCTTCTTCTTTTGCTGCCTTTTTTACTCCAATTTGCTCCTGCAATTCCTTATAGTTCACATAGCTATTTGGGGGAGGCTGAAATAAAAAAAAAATGCATTCCATCAATTTTTGATTTTTAAAAATTTCTCAGTGTACTTTCTTCACCTTACTCACAATGTACTCTAAGAAGTACCTCACCTGGGCACCCAGCATAATGGCACGTTCCTGTTCCAGAACTCTTTCTTTTCCTTTTCCATAACCAGTGATCCCAAACCGATGTACTTCCAAACGAGCCTGTAAATAAAACAGAATCACATTCAAGTATATTACAAAATTTCATAGAAACATCTTCCTAGGAATAATGCATTTTGGATTCTATAAGCAATAAGTCAAATCCTTTTATATATTGCAACCAGCAGGGACTACAAATTAGCAAAATTCGTATTGATATATGACTTAATTTTCATCACAATCTCACATCATTCATCCATGTTTATGAAGACAGATTACTGCTACATACTCAGCAAACAAGAAAGGATTAACTAATAGAGCTCTAAGGTTTTTTAGTAAGCTCCCTAAAATTAGTTAACACAGGCCTCTCCAAACATACCTACCCACTCTGATAAATCATTCACTGTAGCTGCTTCAGAGAGAGATGTTTTATCTTAAAAAAAAAATGAGAAAACTAGTTTATGATCACACACACACACACACACACACACACACACGCACACACATGCACGCACACACACTTATCTATTCTTTAGAATAGGGGTCTCAAACTCAATTTACCTGGAGGCAAAGTTAGGGTGAGGCAGGGCCGCATAAGGGATTTCACAAAAAAAAAGTCCTCAAACATCATTATTAATTATTTCTTCTGAACATGAATAGAACATTGAGTGAAGATCATGAACAGTTCTTCTGAACATGGTATCTTTTTGCCTATTCCTTGCTGCCAGAGACTTGACAGCGCTTCTTCTCACAAATCTGAACCACATTTGGCTTTAGAGAGGAAGCAGTTGAGACCCTCAGTATGGCTTGAAGATGATCATCATTAAGTCTAGACCTGTACTTTGACTTATTGAAGTTCAATGTGGAGAATAACTTTTCACACAAATATGTGCTCCCAAAAAGGCACATGGTGCGCTTGAACATTTGGGAAAGCTCAGGAAAACTGGGGGGCAATTCTCTCAAAAATTGCCCATCATGTCTGCTTTTCCACTAATCTCCCTGAACTTGGCTTTGAGATCAGAGTTGCATTGCAGGTCAATGAGCTCCATTTGAAGCACAGGAGGGGCATCTTGCACATCAAAGGAAAAGGGGTCCACAAATATTTGGAAAGTGGCTCTGTGGTTTTTTAAGTCTGCAAATCTGTGATCAAATTCCTTCTCTAGCTTAAAAATAGCATCAACATATTTCTCACCACTGACTGCTATGCCTGCATCCACAAGTTCCTTGCATGCTGGGAAATGGCAAAGGTTTGTCTGAGAGAGCTGGGATTTCCATAACACAAGTTTTGTGGAGAATGCTCTCATGTTGTCATAGGCAGCACTGATAAACTGCCTTATGATAAGCTCCCGGCCCTTATAACATCTTGTATAGTACATTCAGCTTATGTGTGATGTCAACAAAAAAAGCTAAGTCCATGAGCCATTTGTGATTACTCAACTCAGAAACAGCATTCCCATCCTTCTCCATGAAGGCTTTCACTTCTCTCAACTCAAAAAATCTTTTCAGGATATTTCCCCTGCTGAGCCAACATACCTCGGTGAAATAGAGCACATCACCATATTCTGACTCCATTTCCTCTAAAAAAGCACGAAACCTCCTGTGCTTTAAGCCCCTGGATCTGATTTGGTTGATGCATTTCACAACAACAGACATCACATTGTCACATGGCAGGCATTTACTGCCAAGGGCCTGCTGATGGATAATGCAGTGAAGAGCAATGGCCTTCTCTACACCCTCTTCTTCAAGTATTTTTGGAACAAGTGCCATCAGTCCATTTTTTCCTCCCTGTCACCGATGGCGCTCCATCGGTTATTATTCTGAATGGCACTCAGATGCCGAAATATCTCATTAGCGGTGGTCTGGCCATGCATTGGAATTATTGTGAGCAGCTCCTCTGTCAATTCAAAATTGCAATCAACACCACGGACATAAATTGTGAGCTGCGCAGTGTCTGTTATATCTGTGCCCTCATCAAGAGCAACTGAGTATGCACCAAAACATTTGGCTTTCTCACACAGTTGATGATAAATGTCACTTGACATGTCAGAAATGCGCTCTGCCACAGTGTTGGCAGAAAGGCTGATTTTGCTAAACTGACCTTTTTTTCCAGATAGATAATACTTGCAGCCTGTAACATGTATTTTTTAACAAACTCTCCTCTGTGAATGGTTTCCCTGCCTTAGCAATCATCTCACTAACCATGTAACTAGCTTCAACTGATGCAACATTCTCTTTGATTGATTTCTTGAAGAAATCTTGTTGCCTCATTAGACATGCTTTAAGACTGGCAACCCGCTTGGCTCTCTTATTTCCTTGATATTTTGCACATTCCTCAGCATGTTTAGTTGAATAATGGCATTTCAAGTTGTATTCCTTGTGCACTGCAACTTTCTCTGAGCAAATAAGACATGTTGGGATGCCCCTGTGCTCAACCAAAAAATACTGCGTCTCCCACTTTTCATGAAATTGTCTGTGCTTGTCATCAATCTTTCTCTTCACTGCAGGCTTTGATGAAGTCATGATGAAGGTATGAAAAATCTAATTCTGTAATAAACTTCTCTCCCTTAGGCCTCCGATAATGCAAGGGACAGTGGGCAGAAACAGCGGAAATGACGTCTGCGCTAGTCGCAAAGTATTTGCAATTTTTCGCTAACCGAATATTTGCAATAAAAAAAATCACATTAGGTGCTCACTTCAGCAGCACATATACTAAAATTGGAATGATACAGAGAATATTAGTATGGCCCCTGCGCAAGGATGACATGCAAATTCGTGAAGCGTTCCATATTTAAAAAAAAAATCGCATTAGTAAGAAAAAAATCGCAAAACATCGCATTAAACATTTGCATACCCTGAACGGAACTGCTCAGAGTATGCGAATGTTTAATGCGATTTTTTCTTACTAATGCGATTTTTATTGTGATTATTTGGTAAGCGAATAATCACGAATACTGCGATATTTGAAGGCTGGCTGCAGGCCACAAAATGTTGTACGGAGGGCTGGCTGCAGGCCACAAAATGTTGTACGGAGGGCCGCAAACGGCCCGCAGGCCGTGAGTTTGAGACCCCTGCTCTAGAATGACTGTTATCACTGTTTTAGAGTCCAGAGCAGTGGCGCATTTGCCTTGCACATGCTAATCTAGGACGGACTGCCATTTGATCCCCCGGCATCCCATATGGTCCCCTAAGCCAGGAGCAATTTCTGAGTGCACTGCCAGGAGTAACCCCTGAGCATCACTGGTTTGGCCCAAAAAGTAAAACAAGACAAAACAAAATAAGTTTTAAATCACTATACAGTATTTAATGAAGTGAAAGATGTGATATTGCTTAGTCACTTCTCAAACCATTATACATATAAATACAATATTTTTTGTAAAATATTAGTAATTGTAAAACATACCTTTTCTAAATTAAACTCTTGTATATTTGCATCTGTCTCAAGATTAGTTTCCACCTGAAAAGAAAAACAAAGAAACTTTTATTAAATACCTTTGAAAATATCTTTATTTTATCTATCACTAACAAGGTAGGCATGTTTTCAAAAGCTCTTAAACTGAATCAGATGCTTTAAAACCAAGCAATAACTCAAGCAAGCAGGGCTAAAATCTCATTGTAGTTAGTGAAAAGAAAATAATGTAAGATTTTTTTTTTTTTTTTTTTGTTTTTGGGCCACACCCTGTGACGCTCAGGGGTTACTCCTGGCTATGCGCTCAGAAATTGCTCCTGGCTTCTTGGGGGACCATATGGGACACCGGGGGATCGAACCGCGGTCCGTCCTAGGCTAGCACAGGCAAGGCAGGCACCTTACCTCCAGCGCCACCGCCCGGCCCCATAATGTAAGATTTTAAAATGTAAAAAGCCAAAGTCTGTATCTCATGTACATGTACACACACACACACACACACACACACACACACACACACACACGCACACCACATCACATCACCACATATACCTCATGCAAGAGTTTAGAAAAGGATAATTGATCAGGCTAGGGGCCGGAGAAATAGCACAGCGGTAGGGAGTTTGCCTTGCAAGCAGTTGACCCAGGACCGATGGTGGTTTGAATCCCGGCATCCCATATATGGTCCCCTGTGCCTGCCAGGAGTGATTTCTGAGCAGAGAGCAAGGAGTAACCCCTGAGTGCCGCCCAGTGTGGCCAAAAAAACAAACAAGCAAAAAAAAAAAAAAAAAAATGATCAGGCTGAGTATGTAGTTCAGTGGTAAAGCCTTATACAAGTGTGGTGCTGAACTGAATTCTTAGCAATACCATCAAAGCCACTACTAGAACAATGATTTGAACAGAGATTTTAGAGAATCCAAAATATTATCCTTAAGTAATTCTTTCATAGGGGTAAAAGATATAGTTCCACACACACACACACACACACACACACACACACACACACACACACACACACACACACACACTTTTCTCTTCTTCCCATTCAGTCATTAGAATAATGGTTAATGATACTCTTAGGTTACAGAGTTCTTTCAAAAACATCAAATTTTGGGGCCGGAGAGATAGCATGGAGGTAAGGCATTTGCTTTGCATGCAGAAAACAATAGTTTGAATCCCAGCATCCCATATGGTCCCCCGAGCCTGCCAGGAGCAATTTCTGAGCATAGAGCCAGGTGTGACCCAAAAACAAAACAAAACAAAACAAAACAAAAAATCAAATTTTATAAATGGTAGAGATATCACAGAAAATATTGTGATATACTGCAAATGCTTTCACATAATTACTGGAATCAGAAAGACAGACTGGAGGGCTAGAAAGCATGCTTTGCAAGTGTCCTGGGTCTAATCACATGCACAAGTTCCCCTGAGAACTGCTAGATATGGCCCCAAACCAAAATATAAATTTAAAAAAATATTTTTTTTTTTTGTTTTTGTGTTTTTGGTCACACCCGGCAGCGCTCAGGGATTACTCCTGGCTCTACACTCGGAAACCGCCCCTGGCAGGCACAAGGGGGGGTGGGGGGGGAAATGACTATATGGGATGTGGGGATTCGAACCACCATCCTTCTGCATGGAAGGCAGACGCCTTACCTCTGGGCTATCTTTCCGCCCCCCCCCCAATAATTTAAGAATCAAACTTAAAAAGGTGTCCATCAAAATGGCAGGCCGGGAGGGGGAGAAAGGGAAGGAACCTGGGAACACAGGAGGAAAGAGATCGACAGTGGTGGTTTGAGTTCATTTTAGTTGAGTTTATTATTATCTATTTGAGTTTAAGTTTATTTGAGTTGAGTTGAATTTATTATTACTGATTGAGTTATTTATTTTATTTACACTATAAAGTGTTTTTTTGTTTTGTTTTGTTTTTGGGTCATACCCGGTAATACTCAGGGGTTACTCCTGGCTCTGTGCCCAGAAATCACTCCTGAAAGACTAGGGGGAACCATATGGGATGCCGGGATTCGAACCAATGTCTGTCTGGGTTGGTCATGTGTAAGGCAAACACCCTACCTCTGTGCTATCTCTCTGGTCCCATATAAAATGGTTCTTATAAAAATTTAGTGTCTTTAACATAGGTCATGGAGTTTGAAAGATTATTATTAGATTCTTTTTTTTTTTTTTTTGGTTTTTGGGCCACACCCGGCGGTGCTCAGGGGTTACTCCTGGCTGTCTGCTCAGAAATAGCTCCTGGCAGGCACGGGGGACCATATGGGACACCAGGATTCGAACCAACCACCTTTGGTCCTGGATCGGCTGCTTGCAAGGCAAACACCACTGTGCTATCTCTTCGGGCCCTACTTATTTTACTTTGATTTTTTTTTTATCTCAACCATCTAGAAGTTCATTGAAACTAATAAACCCTAGAGTCAGTTTGACTTCTTCTATATATCATCTATGCAAATGGCCAAGCAAATGTAATTAAGATAAAAAAGGGATGTTATATTAAAAAAATTAAACCATTTAGACAAAAATATCCTGATTGTGGTTACCAATCCATAGCACGAGATGTTAAGAAAACTAAATTGTCAAATATGGACTGACAGAAAATAAGCTGTGAAAGCTTAATAAGGAAATAATAATAGGAAATTATATAAGAGTACAATAAAGATCCAAAGAGAAATATGACTATCTCATTATTAATAAATCTATTGACCATAAATCAATAATCGAGTAACTTCTGAAATACTTGCTATCTACTGTCACTATGGACACTGCACTGCTCTTAATGGACTGTGCTGATGATAACCAAAGGTCACATTATAAAGGATTGCTGTCCTAGTCTAGTAATATGGCTGTCTCTGTGCTGCTAAACACAACAAATGCTTTATTATTCTTATAATTTTCTTCTAACAAATCATATATTTTAAGGACTTAAGAGAGGGACAGAGCCTACTTTCTGGTGACAGCTGCAGTAGCATTGGCTGTGGCATTGGCATCCACCCAGAAGACACGTAGGCAACCCCCAGGTAAAAGGACACAGCCTGAGGAAAAAAGCCAGAGGAACAGAGCAACTTCCCAGAAATACTGCAACAGATGTGATACCAGTATTGGTGCTCTGAAGACACCTCAGCACCCTCCAGGTGAACAGACAGAGCCCGAGGCAAATAGGCCAGATATCAATGAACCCCAGCAAGGGATGTAGAAAAAAAAAATCACACTGCAATCATGACACTGGGAAAACAATGCAGACCTCCAACATGCTTAAAGAATAAAAAATAGTAACTCTGATGACCTGAAAAGCACCAACCACTTACCATATTTTCCAGCATATAAGACGACTTTTGAAACAAAAAAAGGCAACTGAAAATCGGGGGTCATCTTATACACCGAGTATATCCCGAAAAATGTTTCAATATGCTGCTAAACGAAAATTGTCTGAATATTGCCACAAAACAATTTTTCCAACTCGATCCTGCACCAATCACTGCAAGGCTGCTCGGACCGCCTCTCTAACTCAGCCAATCCAAGCAGGCTTTTGATGCATGCAAATTAGACAATGTTCTGGACCCGAATCTACACTGTCAAAAGCCTGCTCAGATTGGCCAGAGTCAGAGAGGAAGTCTATGAAAGTATAACCGTTGAACCTTTGCTTGTTGTGATTGGCTCACTGTGGTATATGAGCACAGGAACACATGCAGCACAGGAACATTCTGTATGATACAGCGAATATAGGCCTAAACCTATGTTTTAACTGCAAAATTAAGGGGTCGTCTTATACGCCGGGAAATACAGTATTTAACCTCTCAGATAAGAACTTTAGAGAAGAAATATGGAGGATCTTCAAAGAACTTCAAAGAAAGCACGAAATAAACAGAATGTACCACAAATAAGAATCAAGAGTATACGAGACTAGAAATGAGGAAACTACACAGTGAAATAACAAGGATGAAAAACTTAGTAGGCAAAATGAAAACATCACTGGAATTTCTCTCCAACAAGTAACTGCGGCTGAAGACAGACTCAGTAAACTGGAAGATGAGATAAAAAAACAACTCCATACAACAAAAGAGGTTGGAAAAGAGACTTAAAACAAATGATCAGGCAATGGGAAAAGTCCCCCAAAAGAATGTGAACAGACGAAAACAGAAGTTTTGATAAACTCAACAGAAACAATGTAAGAATCATCGGAGTCCCAGAAACCCAGGAAGAAAACAGCCATGAAATACCAACAGTTAAGGACATCATTGCAGAGAAAATCCCAAAACTAAAGAGTGCATGCATTGAAATCCTGCACATTTGAAAAGTACCAGGCAAAAGAAATCCAAAGAACAGCTCCCCCTCCCACACACACACATCCTAGTCACAATGACAAACCCTACAGATAGGGATCTGAAAGCAGCAAGATCAATAAGGGAAATTACATTCAAAGAAGCATCCTTAAGATTTATAACAGATTTCTCAAAAGAAACCCTCAAAGCCAGAAGGCAGTGGTGGGATATAGTGACGAAACTCAACGAAATGAATGCATTGCCAAGAGTACTTCACCCAGCCAGACTTACATTCAGGTTTAAAGGAAGGATATACACAGCTTCATGGACAAATAACAGCTCAGAAAGAAGATATTGAAGAAATAGGCTTAGTAGATATACATACATACTTATAATATATATGTTTATATATATTGTTCTCCACACTCAGAAAACTGAATACACATTTTTTTCAATGTACTTTAATACCTGGAAATTAAACAGCTGAACTGAACAACCAGTGAGTCAGAGTGGAAATAAAAGAAATCAAAAGATTCCTGGAATAAACAAGAATGAAGACACAAATTATCAGAATTTGTGGGATACAATTAAAGTGGTACTAAGAAAAATATTTATAGCTTTGCAAGCACTCATCAGGAAGATGGAGCCTACATAAATAACAAAATGACATAGAGATAACATGGAGGTAGGGAGTTTGCCTTGTATGCAGAAAGACGGTGGTTCAAACCCTGGTATCCCAAATGGTCCCCCAAGCCTGCCAGGAGCAATTTCTGAGTGTAGAGCCAGGAGTAACCCCTGAGCACTTCCGGGTGTGAACCAAAAAACCAAAAAAAAAAAATTAGAAAGTGATCAACAATGTAAACCAAAATTAGGCAGAGTGAGGAAATAATAAAGCTTCTAGCAGAAATTAATGAATTGGAAATCCAAAAAAAATCTGGAAGATCAATGAAAGCAAGAATTGGTTTTTTGAAAATATAAACAAAACTAATAAGCCACTAACAAAACTAACAAAGAAAGGAACAGAGAGAAATTTAATAAATGTATTAAAAAATCAAAGGTAATCAGAGGTTACTTCGAGAAACTATGCCACCAAACATGAAAACCTGTAAGAAATGGATAAATTCTTGGACTCTTATAACCTCTCAAGTTTGAACCAAGAAGATCTATCATATTTGTTTGTTTGTTTTTGGGCCACACCTATTGACGCTCAGGGGTTACTCCTGACTACATGCTCTGAAATCGCTCCTGAATTGAGGGAACCATATGGGATGCTTAGGTCCATCCTAGGCTAGTGCTTGCCAGACAGATGCCTTACCTCTAGCACCACTCTCTGGCCCCAAGATCTAGCATATTTGAAGAGACACATATAGTGAGGAAATAATAGTGAGAAATAATAATAATAAAAATAGTAAATAATAAATAAAAATAATAATAGTGAGGAAATTAAAACAGTAACCAAAAGTCTTCCAAACAACGAGACCAGAGAGCAGAGCAGTAGGGCATTTGCTTTGCATGCGGCCCAACTGGTGAGGGACCCGATTCGATTCACGACCTCCCATATGTTCCCCCAGCCTGCCAGGGGCAATTTCCGAGTACAGAGCCAGGAGGACCCCTGAGCTCCACTGGGTGTGGCCCAGAAACCAATCAATGAATGAATTAATAAATCAATCAATAAAAAAGTTTTTTAAAAAATCCTAAAAAAAAGCCTTCCAAAAAAAATAGCCCTGGCCCAGACCGATTCATTCACTAACAAATTCTTTCAAACCTTTCAAGAGGATCTACTACCAATCCTTTTTAGGCTCTTGCAGGAAATTGAAGAAATAGAAACACTCTTAGTTTTTTTTTAATATCTTTATTTAAGCACCTTGATTACAAACATGATTATGGTTGGGTTTCAGTCATGTAAAGAACACCCCCATTCACCAGTACAACATTCCCATCCCCAATGTTCCAAATCTCCCCCACACCCCCGCCTGTACTCTAGACAGGCTTTCTACTTCCCTCATTCATTCTCATTGTTAGGGTAATTCTCAATGTAATTATTTCTCTAACTACACTCATCACTCTTTGTGGTGAGCTTCATGAATGAGCTGGAACTTCCAGCCCTCCTCTCTTTTGTGTCTGAAAATTATTGCAAGAATGTCTTTTATTTTTCTTAAAACTCATAGGTAAGTGAGACTATTCTGTGTCTTTCTCTCTCCCTCTGACTTATTTCACTCAGCATAATAGATTCTATGTACATCCTTGTATAGAAAAATTTCATTACTTCATCTCTCCTGATGGCTGCATAATACTCTATTGTGTATATGTACCACAGTTTCTTTAGCCATTCATCTGAAGGGCATCTTGGTTGTTTCTAGAGTCTGGCTATTGTAAATAGTGCTGCAATGAATATAGGTATAAGGAAGGGCTTTTAGTATTGTATTTTTGTGTTCCTAGGGTATATCCCTAGGAGTGGTATAGCTGTTTTTGGAGGAATCTCCATATTGCTTTCCATAAAGGTTGGACTAGACAGCATTCCCACCAGCAGTGAATAAGGGTTCCTTTCTCTCCACATCCCCACCAACACTGCTTGTTCTCATTCTTTGTGGTGTGTGCCAATCTCTGTGGTGTAAGGTGGTACCTCATAGTTGTTTTGATTTGCATCTCCCTGATGGTTAGTGATGTGGAGCATTTTTTCATGTGCCTTTTGTATTTCTTTTTTGTCAAATTGTCCATTTCTTCTTCCCATTTTTTGATGGGATTAGATGTTTTTTTCTTGTAAAGTTCTGTCAGTGCCTTGTATATTTTGGATATTAGCCCCTTATCTGATGGATATTGGGTGAATAGTTTCTCCCACTCAATGAGTGGCTCTTGTATCGTGGGCACTATTTCCTTTGAGGTGCAGAAGCTTCTCAGCTTAATATATTCCCTTCTGCTCATCTTTACTTTCACTTGCTTGGAGAGAACAGTTTCCTCCTTGAAGATGCCTTTATTCTCAATATCATGGAGTGTTTTACCTACGAGTTGTTCTATATACCTTATGGTATTAGGTCTGATATCAAGATCTTTAATCCATTTGGATTTTACCTTTGTACATGATGTTAGCTGGGGGTCTATGTTCAATTTTTTGCAAATGGCTAGACAGTTGTGCCAAGACCACTTGTTGAAGAGGCTTTCTTTGCTCCATTTAGGATTTCTTGCTCTTTTATCAAAAATTCAGTGATTGTATGACTGGGGAACATTCTCTGAGTACTCAAGCCTATTCCACTGGTCTGATGATTTGTCTTTATTCCAATACCATGCTGTTTTGATAACTATTGCTTTGTAATACAGTTTAAAGTTGGGGAAAGTAATGCTTCCCATATTATTTTCCCCAAGGATTGCTTTAGCTATTCACACTCTCAAATAGTTTTTATGAAGCTAACATCATCCTGATTCCAAAAGCAGACAGAATGTCACCAAAAACAAAAAAAAAAACAAAAAAAAAACAAAAAACTACAGACAAGTATCTCTGGTAAACATTGATGCAAAGATCAACAAAATCCTAACAAACAGGATCTAATGTATTAACAAGAAGATAATACACCATAAACAAGTAGGTTTCATCCCAGGTATGCAAGGATGGTTTAACATAATCAAGTCAATCAAATAATACACCCTATCAACAAAAGTAAAAATAAAAACCTCATGATCATATCAAAAGTTGCAGAGAAAGCATTCGATAAAGTCCAACACTCATTCATAATAAGAACTGTCAACAAGAAGGGAATGGAAGAAACTTTCTCAATATAGTCAAGGCCACCCATTTGCCATAATCTCATGGCAAACATTATACTCAATGGAGAAAAACTGAAAGCCTTTCCTCTAAAATCTGGCACAAGACAAGGGTGCTCTCTCTTGACACTAATTAACATAGTACTGGCAGTTCTTGCTTTAGAAATTAGGCAAGAAAAAAAGTGTCAGGGCATCCAGGTAGGAAAAGAAGTCAAGTTCTCACTGTTTACAGATGACACAATACTATATTTAGAAAACCCTAAAGACTCTACCAAAAAACTCCTAGAAACAATAGATTCACATAGCAAAGTGACAGGATACAAAACACACAAAAATCAATGGCCTTGTTATACACAAATAATGATAGAGAAGAAATAGATACTTAAAAAAATCCTATTCACAATAGTATCACAGAAACTCAACTACCAATCAAATAAATTTACACTAAACTTTTTTTTTGTTTTGTTTTGGGGTCACACCCAGTGATATTCAGATGTATTCATTGCTCTGCACTCAGGAATTACTCCTGGTGGTGCTTAGCGTACCATAAGGAATCGAACCCAGGTCGGCTGACTTGTAAGGCAAGTGCCATATCCACTATACTATCTTTCTGCACCAAATTTTGTTGTCTTGTTTTGTTTTCTTTTTATCTTTTCCTTTCCCTGGTCAATATTTATTTTATTTTTATAAATAAAATTTTTAGGGGCCGGAGCGATAGCACAGCAGTAGGGCATTGCCTTGCATGTGGCTGATCCACAATGGACCTTGGTTCAACCCCTGGCATCCCATATGGTCCCCCGAGCCTACCAGAAGCGATTTCTAAGTGCAGAGCCAGAAGTAACCTCTGAGCACTGCCGGTGTGACCCAAACCCCCCCCCCCCCAAAAAAAAAGTACAATGTGTGTTCCTTCACCAATGCACATTTTTCACCACCAATGTCCCCAGTTTTCCTCCCATACTCCCACCTCCCTTATCCCCTGACTGCTTCTGTGGCAGCATTTTTTTTCTCTCTTTTTTTCTATTCAAACACTGTATTTGCAAAATTGTTACTGAAGGATATCATGCATATTACTTTGTCTTCTTTCAGCATCCTGTCCTTGTCCAGAGTGATTCTTTACAACTGTCATTACCACAATGACCCCTTCTCTTCACTAACTGCATTCCCCATATTTGTGGCATGGTAGTGGATTTCCCCACTACTATGGTCTGGCCCTCCTGGCCTTCGACTCTACTATCTCTGGATATACTATCTTTTTTTATATCCCACAAAGGAATGCAATCATTCTACCAATCCCTCTTCCTCTAACTCATTTCATTCAGCATAATACTCTCCATATCCATCCATGTATAAGCAAATTTCATGACTTCCTTTGCTGCATAGTATTCCATTGTGTGATGTACCATAGTTTGTTTGTTTTTTATCCACTCATATGTTCTCAAGCACAAAGGCTCCTAGTGCTTGTTTCCAGCTATCGTGAATATTGCTAAAATGAACATATAGAAATCCTGCCCCCAAATTTAAAACAGAAGAACCAACTTCTGAAGCTATAGGGTTTGGGAAGAGAAGATACAGGGTTCTAGTGGGGTTATAGTTTATATGGAGGCAAAATATTTAACTTCTCTAGGCATCAATTTTATCTGTAAAGATAGGCCACATGAACTATGAGGATTTTATGAGCTTGTTTTTTTTTCTTTAAAAAAATCACTTTTAGGGCCCGGAGAGATAGCACAGAGGTGTTTGCCTTGCAAGCAGCCGATCCAGGACCAAAGGTGGTTGGTTCAAATCCCGGTGTCCCATATGGTCCCCCGTGCCTGCCAGGAGCTATTTCTGAGCAGACAGCCAGGAGTAACCCCTGAGCGCAGCCGGGTATGACCCAAAAACCAAAAAAAAAAAAAAAAAAAAAAAAAAAAATCACTTTTAGGGTAAGAGAGCGATCAGCAGGATGATGTGTATGCTTTCCATGCAGTAGATCAAGGTTTACTCCCTGACACTTCATGCTTGCCAGAGCACCACTAGAAGTGACATCAAGCACAAAGCTGAGAGTAGCCCCTGAGAACTGCCAGGTATGGAGCAAAAGATAAAAACATTACCTTTTGTAAGCATCCCATAAATATTTAACAATTCGTCAGGGGGCCGGAGAGATAGCACAGCGGTGTTTGCCTTGTAAGCAGCTGATCCAGGACCTGAGGTGGTTTGTTCGAATCCCAGTGTCCCATATGGTCCCCCCGTGCCTGCCAGGAGCTATTTCTAAGCAGATAGCCAGGAGTAACCCCTGAGCGCCGCCGGGTGTGACCCAAAAACCAAAAAAACAAATCGTCAGGTACTCAGGGGCAGTATACATGTACTTCAATCCAGGCCACTGGATCTTAAAGTCCCTTCTCATAGTACAATATCCTATTTGTCTTCCTTATCATTTTTAAAATAGATCACAGGGCTAAGGACCATGAAATAGTAACAGTAATGTGTGTAATGATGAAACAATGCTAAAGGTGAAAAATAATCGTACTGATTAGACATATCCTTAAAGGCAAACAATATTTCTTTCTATTACACACAAGACCTTTTTTGAGGGGGAGGGGTCAGACACCCTAGATGAAGGGTTCATTCCTATAAAAATGCCTTTTACTTGAGATACCAATCGCAAGCTAAGACTGTTCCCTGTATTTTGACCAATTGGCTGAAGGCACGCAATTTCTTCCATGGGTTGGAATAATTTACCAGAATGGTTGAAAGAATTTGGGAAACCGATTCACTTACTATATTTGGTAACATAGGAATAATTTATAGGCATATTAATTTTTATTTAGAATATAATTATAAAATGGTGTCACTCAGAAATAGACAAACTAGGAGAACTACTAAAAACAGTTTCTAAGTCCTAAAGCCACCACTCCTAAAGCACATTCTCAAACATTTGGAGATTCCATTACATAAGAAAAATTATTGTTCACTCTGGCCAGTGATAGCTAGTCTGATATTCAGTTCCTGTACAGTCTTTGGAGGAATAAGTAACTCCTCTGGCTATCAGTGTTTTACAAGTCACTGTACTCTCACCCCTTAGTAAATTTCCAGGATCTAGAAACTGCCAGATATGGGACAAATACCAAATATATATTGCATAACATAAAGCACCATTTCATACCCATGATAAGTTGTTTCAATACGCAATAGTTTATTTTGGTTTGGTTTTTGGGTCACACTGGTGGCACTCAGGAGTTATTGTTGGCTCTGTGCTCAGAAGTTGCTCCTGGCAGGTTCAGGGGACCATGTAGGATGCTGGGATTCAAACAGGAATTCATCCTGTGTTGCAATGGCCACATGCAAGGCAAATGCCTTACCACTGTGCTATCGCTCCGGCCCCCACAATATAGTTTATTAACAGTATTAAGAGCATAAGCCCAAATTTTGGATAAAATAGGTCTTTTCCAGATCAGAAAATTCATTTTCTTTGTCTATAATTCCAATGTCCCTAGTATCTGGAGTATAAGAGCTGGAAAGTTGAAATAGTGTCCTTAAATAAAGGTAAATATAACATGATTACAGACTTCTCTAATAACCATTAAGAAAAAAGATGCTGCTAGTCTGATATGAAGTCTCTAGATATAAATTTAGAGACAAAGGCACAGATTTTTAACTGTTTTGTTTTGGAGTTTTTTTTTCTTGGATCACAAGGGCTTATTCCTTACAGGAATTAGGGCTCTGGGGTACTGAACTTGGGTCAGCTGGGTGCAAGCTGTGTGCCTTACCCACTGTATTATTACTTTGACTACTTATTTTGTTTTCTGAAGGTGGAAGGTACAGATAGTACCCAAGCTCAGGGATGTGGGGGCTCCTCCCTGCAGAATACTCAGCCAGACAGATAGAGCCCAAGGATAAAATGGTACTGGGAATAACCAGATATCCTAGTAGAGCTACGGACTTCCAGAGCTCCATCCAGTAATGCTGACAGGGGTTATGTGAAGTTAGAGATCAAAATATGAATTGTATTAGCTCTCAACCCTGTGCTAACTTCTTGGCTCTTTACTGTGGCATTTGGTTTTATTTTGGGAACAAATATGGTGCTGGAGGGGTAGGGGAACATCATGTCACAATAGGAGTCAAACCCAGGCTTACACATGCAATGAACACCTTTGAATTATCTCCCTCTTTTTTTTTTTTTTTTTTTTTTGGTGTGGTTTTTGGGTCACACTCAGTGCTCAGGGATTATTCCTGGCTCCAGGCTCAGAAATTGCTCCTGGCAGGCACAGGGGACCATATGGGACGCCGGGATTCCAACCGATGACTTCCTGCATGAAAGGCAAACGCCTTACCTCCATGCTATCTCTCCGGCCCCTATCTCCCTCTTTTAACTATTTTCCCGTAACAGTTTAGGACATTAAAAAGGGGCTGGAACGGCAGTACAGTAAGTCAGGCTCTTGCCTTGCATCAGGCCAACCTGGGTTTTATTCCTAGCACCCCATATAGTTCCCCCAAGCACCATCAGGAATAATTCCTGAGCAAAGAACCAAGAGTAATCACTGAACACTCCAAGGTGTAGCCCATAAACAAAATTTAAAAAGACTTGAGAAAGATGTCATAAAACATAGTGTAATGATTATAAAGAAAAATGCACATCTGCCTCAGTGGATTCAATTAGTCTCCAAAAAGTATATTTTAATTCCTGGAACCTGTGAGTGTGACATTATTTGGGACTGTTTTTGCAGAGTAATTAAGATTCTCAGGATATCTGTGCTATATTCAACAGGGACTCTAATTCCAATGACAGGTCTTATTAGAGAAAGGCAATGGCAAGATGTGAAACTACAACACACAGGAAAGAAGGCCACATGCAGACAGAAGCAGTTTAGTTATGTAGCAATAAGCCAACATGCAATAGGCACCAGAAGCCAGGAAAAGAAAGGCTTTTTACTTTGTCTTATCCCCCTTCCCCCAAAGCCTCATTTTGCCTTTACTTTTTGTTAAGGGTGTAAATAGACAAAGGTATGTAACTCAGGAATTTGCTTTTTATTCTGGAACTCATTAGTCTACAGTTCATCTTTTCTACCCAGTTCTTTCCTATAAAAATTCCTTCTTAGCACTTATTTATATTCTATTAAGGTGATGTATTTATTCAACAAAATAGTGCTAAGCGTTGGTTTATAAGTTACAACTTGTTTTCACTCAAAACAACGAGTCATCCCTGACTTCTTTGTATTTGTTTACAACTTGGTTTCACCCAAAACAAAAATCTTTCCTGGCTTATTTGTTTACAACTTTGTCTTCACCTAAAACTGTTGGGGACTGACTTGTTTGAGGACATTTTGCTGTTCTCTCTGCCATAGCCCAGCTTTTCACCTAAAAGCAATATGCAGTCTTGCTGTAAATTTCTGAGCTAAGAGAAAAGAATGTAGCTGCAGGACTTAATTTAGCTATAAGCCCGGAGGAGAGAAAAAACTGCCTGGTCCAGTTATCAGAAACTAGGCCCCATTCCTTAAGACCACATTCCGGAGTAATTTAGGCTGTTATCAATAAGTATATGCTATATTGTCTGTTCAAGATCACTAGGCAAGCACATATTGCACCATTTCCTGATAGTCAAGCAATTAGGAATGCAGCTAGAAGGACACTAGAAGTTTCCATTGAAACAGCACGTTCAGTATAGCTTAAAGGTCATCCAGCCCTAGCCCACTGCCCACTTCCTTATGAGCCTTCGCGCCAAAAGTATGATTGACAACACCTTGTACTGCCCCCTTCTCCTTCACTATAAAAGAAGGGGTTACACCTCAATAAATGTCTTTGAGCAGTGAGACGCTGCCTTGGATCTTTTATTATTAACCTCTCTCAGATTTTTTACAGGTGTGGTTGTTCTTCTACTCAGCAAAATAGGAGTGCAGTCGTCTGAGAAGCCTTCCCAGCTAATTCCTGCTGGCCGGGTCCCCCCTGGGGGGTTTCTGGACCCTGCATTTTGGCGCCCAACGCTGGGCTCGAAGATCACCGCCACACTCCGAACGACTACAGGTCGGCGAGTCTAGAGCTCCTTCGTAAATCGCGGAAATTACCTCATCAGGGTAAGCGTTGAAACGAGTTAGCCTTAATCAAATATTTAAACTGCAGTTTTTCCAGTCGTTCCGATCGCCGCCCCTGATTGGCTTTTGGGGCTTAACCCATAGGATACGCTACCATGGGTAATTCTTTGAGTACTGAACTTAAATTCATTAAATATATACAGTCTGAGTTGAAAGCCAGACATATAGAGGTTACCAAAAAAGATATTTGTAATTTCTTAATATTTGTTCATGATGTTTGCCAAAAATCTAGTGTTCCTGGGCTCCCTCTCGCTCTAACTCTGTCTCTCAGTTTCCTTCCTCTTCTGACCCTTCATCTTTACTTCTGCCGCTGCACCCTCTGTGCAAAATCCTAAACAGCCCTTCACTTCCCTAGCTTCAGCTCCGTCCCTGTTCCACCAACTCCCCTCCTTAACCAGCAATTGCAACAATACAAAGCCTTTAATTAAAAAAGCCACACAGCTGTTTCAAGCCGTGTGACCCCAGCCCCTTACACGCTCTCCTGCTTGAAATCTATTGGGGGCGGCGCTGTCTCCCCCGCTGAAAAGCTGAACTCTTGCAAAGTTAACTTTTTCTCCGCAGTAAAATCTTTCCTTCCAGCAAGCAAGCACACATTCTAATCTCTGAGCTCATCGCTGGCTTCACCTTAAAGGGACAGCGCCCATTTTCCAAATCCCAGCTTAAACCCGGTTCCACACGTGACAACAAACTTTTGCTAACCCCCCCCCCCCCCCCGCCATCCTGGCCATGCGGCCGCTTCAGCAATTTTAGCAAGCAGGGCGAAAACCTCCCTTACAATACAAATGCCTATCTTCCCTCAGGCTTTTATAATTGTCTCTCTGGTGCTACAACTGTTCCTTTTTCCTGAGTTGGGATGCCTAAGTTGAAATGTTTTTCTAAGTATAAAGGCCACAGTTGGTAAAATTAAAAAGTCTTAAATGTGTTACAAAATGTCATAATAAGTTTAACCTACGCAAAGGTGACGTACCTGTTTTTAAAACTAAGTTTCTATGTAGCTAAAATGCAAAAAAAAAAAAAAAAAAAAAAAAAGCCCGCCGTTTTTTTTTTTTCTCTCTTCCCTGCGCTGTAAGCTCGGCCTCTAAGCTTTTAAAGGCGCAGTGTACATTTTCCAAACCCTAGCTTGTCAGCAGCTCTGTGCCTGAGTCACTCTCCAAAGTCTGTGTCACAGCAACAGGAAAATAACAGCAATAAACACCCTTGTTCATGCCTCTCAAAAATTTTAAAGCAAGGTCATAATTCTGTTACTTGTAATAACAAATTATCAGTAAACAAAAAACCTTTTCGTGCTTTAAAACTTAAACAAACACACAAATATTAAAATTTAAGTCTTTTTTAAAATTATTTTTAATCTTAAAAGTATATGAAGTTTGTAAAATAGTTCATGTCATGGGCATTTTTTAGTAGCTTAGGCTCCTTAATCTGCATTTAAATATTTCTTATATTTTGTCTTTTTAATTGCTCTTTCCTTCCCATGTTTGCCATTCAAATCTAATAGTTAAATAACATTTTGTAACATTTTTAACTTTGTTTTTAAGAACCTCTGCATTGGGAAAAAAAGCAAAACTCCTTTGTTAAAATTACTGCACATGTTTAGAAAGTTAATTTTTTAAGAACTAAAATAATACAAGTGAGCAAAATAAGTTGGTCAGCTTTCCTTAACAATAATGTATAAACATTCCAAAACTCTAAGCTAAGCCTAAGCTCTTTTGAATGCATATAAATATAGCAAAATAGCATTGCCATTTGAAAAACTTAAACCAAATAATCTAAACCTTAAAAGTGGTTAGGCAGTTCAAATAGTGGCATAAAAGCCATTTCAATAACAAAAACAATATGATAACTAGTTAAATAAATTTGTTCATAAATTATTGTTCATAAACTTAAACCTTAAGTAGCTTTATTTCTTTTCTTAATTTCAAGCTTAATTTTAAACTCAAAGGTAAGTACAAATAATTTTGCATTTTCCAAGTTTAATCTTAAGTTGTCTCTGTTCATGTTGTGGTTAGCCCTTTTTAAAATAATATTGTTAAAATAATGCAGGGTCCAGAAACCCCCCAGGGGGGACCCGGCCAGCAGGAATTAGCTGGGAAGGCTTCTCAGACGACTGCACTCCTATTTTGCTGAGTAGAAGAACAACCACACCTGTAAAAAATCTGAGAGAGGTTAATAATAAAAGATCCAAGGCAGCGTCTCACTGCTCAAAGACATTTATTGAGGTGTAACCCCTTCTTTTATAGTGAAGGAGAAGGGGGCAGTACAAGGTGTTGTCAATCATACTTTTGGCGCGAAGGCTCATAAGGAAGTGGGCAGTGGGCTAGGGCTGGATGACCTTTAAGCTATACTGAACGTGCTGTTTCAATGGAAACTTCTAGTGTCCTTCTAGCTGCATTCCTAATTGCTTGACTATCAGGAAATGGTGCAATATGTGCTTGCCTAGTGATCTTGAACAGACAATATAGCATATACTTATTGATAACAGCCTAAATTACTCCGGAATGTGGTCTTAAGGAATGGGGCCTAGTTTCTGATAACTGGACCAGGCAGTTTTTTCTCTCCTCCGGGCTTATAGCTAAATTAAGTCCTGCAGCTACATTCTTTTCTCTTAGCTCAGAAATTTACAGCAAGACTGCATATTGCTTTTAGGTGAAAAGCTGGGCTATGGCAGAGAGAACAGCAAAATGTCCTCAAACAAGTCAGTCCCCAACATAAAACAGAGAAACACTGCTTTACTCCAGAGAAGCTCCCAAACTTATTTGATCTATCTATTGCCCTTTTTCTAGATCAAGAGAGTATCTGGAATATTCCTGGAAATCTACCTTCTAAGAAAATAAAAACATGGGCTGAAAGATAGCATAGAGGTAAGGTGTTTGCCTTGCATGCAGAAGGACAATGGTTCGAATCTGGGCATCCCATATAGTCCCCCGAGCCTGCCAGGATGGATTTCTGAGCTTAGAGCCAGGAGTAAACCCTGAGCACTGCTGGGTGTGACTCAAAAACCAAAAAAACAAACAGAGAGAGCCTCCTCCCTTTTCCAGAGGCTATACCTCTGTGCCTGGATCATTTCAGCCCTCCCTGGGAGAAAATGATATCCCTTGCTTAAGGAAACACTGATCTAAATTTTGGCCCATAACTTTCTTTTCCCCTTAGTCAAATTTTACTCTGTATCTTTTTTGTTAAAAAAAGAAAAACCGGTAATTATTGGCATATATCAAATACCATTGCATCAGGGCCTTCACCACACATATAAACTCACCAATTCATTACCTTTGTTTTCTCATCTTGATCGAGCTTCTGTTTTCTTTTTTTATTTCTGCTGTGAAATTCTACCACTTCTACTTGTTCTCTGTTGTTCTTCCTAGAAGAGGAAGATCCTACAGCACAAGGGACTTTGAGTTCAGTGGGTTTTCCTTCAACAGATGCACACTGCACCTCTTCTTTGAGTTCCTGGAAGAAGCTGGAAGCACTCTTGGCACCCTTCCTCTGGCCTCTAACAAGACATTCTGGTTGAGTATCAGCCTCTACGGCCAAGGCTGCTGGAGTCCGTATGTCTTTCTTCTTGTTTTCTGTTTTCTTTTTCAATCTTTTCTGTTCTGCTTCATCTTCCATAGCCCCTTTGTTCAAACAGAAAAAGGAAAAAAATAATACTTTTAATAATAAACAATATTTTGAAGGTAGCTAAACTTGTCTATCAAATTATCTAAATGCAGTATATGCCAGAGATATAAATAGCCAGAAATAAAGAAAAATAAATCTAAATTTTCATCAATAGGGTTGTATTTGCACAGTTTATAAGATCAAAAATAGTTACCTTTTTCTAAGGTACTATATGTCTTTGAATTTTATTAGCAATTACTTTAACCCTCACTGCGATCTTAAATAAAGTATGATCACAGCAATAGGCCCAGGCAATTCCAGTAAATTCCTTCTTTATACTAAAAGTGCCTATTATATGCAGCCAATGTTTCTTTTAAATACTTTCTAGGATATAGATAGGTTTTAAAGTCTTCCGATTTTCCTGCAGTTATGAATTAAGATTACAACAAAATTTGATGGTTTTTTTTTTACTTGATCCCCTATCTTCTCTTCTCCTATTCACCTATTCATACTCTATGCAGTACTTTGAGGCTATTACAAATACTAAGTCTCACGTTACACTGAAAATAGAAGTTAACTACAAAGAGTAACTCAAACACCTGGAAATTAAATAGCTCAATACTGAACAAATAAAAAATCTAAAAATTCCAGTAGTTGAAGGAGACTAAGATATGACTTAACAGAAATTGTGGGACATAGCATATCAGTATTATGAGAAAATTCATAACTCTACAAACATTCGTCAGGAAGCAGTGATCAGGCCCACATTAAAACTTTACAGCACATCTTAAGAAACTGTAAAAGAGGCCAGAGTGATAGCACTCTGGTAAGTCATTTGCCTTGCACGTAGCCAACCCAGAATGGACCCGGGTTTGTTCCCTGACATCCCTTATTGTCCCCCAAGCCTGCCAGGAGTGCTGCCGAGTGTGGCCAAAAAAAAAAAAAAAAAAAAAAAAAAAATTGAAACTGTGATGAAAGGAGCCTAAAGCAGGTAAAAGTAAATAAAGACTTAGCAGAAATTAATTAACTGAAAAACAATTAAAAATTAATAAAACAAGAGTTGGTTCTTCAATAAATAAATAAAATCAACAAATCACATGCATGACTCACAAAGAAGGAAAGAAGGAAAGAGAACCCTCATGAATTGAATTAGAAATATAAGGGGTGACATCACAACAGATACCACAGAAATTCAAAGGATCCTCAGGAATTTGAGTCAGGCAGGCAGGGAAGGGCCCCCACCAGCAATGAATCCTTGAGAAGAAGTAAAGTACTTGGGATGGGATATAATAACAAACAATATAATATTTGCAGGAATTACTTTGTCACTGATAAGGACATTACCCAGTTCCTTTGCAGCCCAAGAGAAGGTGGAACCCCCTTCAAGAAATTCAAAGGATCATCAGAGATTACTTTGACAATCTTTACGCCATGAAATGAGAGAACCTAGAAATAATGGGTAAATTCTTGGAACTCTTACAAACTCCTAAGGCTAAACAATGAAGATACGGAAATACCTGAACAGACCAACTACTGAGGAAAATAAACAGGCAATCTTAAATATCTGTAAAACAAAAGCCAGGCCTAGTTTTGGTTCATTAGTTAGTTCTTTAAGAAAAGCTACAGCCAATCCTTTTCTTTTTTTTTTTTTTTTTTTTTTTTTTTTTTGGTTTTTGGGCCACACCCGGTGACGCTCAGGGGTTACTCCTGGCTATGCGCTCAGAAGTTGCTCCTGGCGAGGGGGACCATATGGGACCGAACCGCAGTCCATCCAAGGCTAGCACAGGCAAGGCAGGCACCTTACCTTTAGCGCCACCGCCCGGCCCCCAGCCAATCCTTTTCAGGCTCTTTCAGGAAATCAATGAATCAGAAACCCTGCCAGAATCAGAAACCTAAAGACTCTACAAAAAAACTACTAGAAACAATAGACATGTAAAGTGGCAGGCTATAAAATCAACAAGCAAGTCTATGGCTTCTACATACGCAAATAATGAATAAGGAGAGAGGACATTTTTTTTCACAATTCTATCTTAGAAAATCAAATATCTTCTTAAATAAAGATACTAATTAAAAAAAGAAAATCAAATATCTAGGAATCAGCTTCAGGTGAGAGACATTTAAAAAAAACTACAAAACACCACTAAATGAAATAAAATAGAAATGTGAGGAAATGAAAAAAGAATATCTGATCATGGATTGGGAGCATCAAAATTGTCAAGATAGCAACAGTCCCAAAAGCATTATATGGATTCAATGCAGTTCCTATAAGGATGTATTATAAAGAAAAATCTTGCCAGGATGACACTATACAAATAAATAGATCATGAAATTCATATAGAATAATAAATCTTCCCCAAACTCTTCATACCCCCAAACCTCCTTCACTCCACCATTCCTTAGGATAGAAGCCATCTCTTTTCCCAACTTCAAACTATATTTCAAATGACAGCAATTAAAATATTGGTACTGGAATAAGACACTCTCAGATTAATGGAACAGATTTAAAAAGTTCAGAAACATCCTCAGGTCAGTTAATCTTCAATAAATGAGAAACAAGAAAAATCTCTTAACAAACGAGGCAGTGCTAAGTGATGAATTCACATGCCCCTCCAAAATGAAATCAGACCCATTTCTAACACTTTGCTCAAAAATCAAATCAAAATGAATTAAAAACCCAATATTAAAGATCTCACTTCAGAGAGGCTGGCACATATCAAAAAGAACAACCAGTGTTGGCATGGGTGCCAGGGGGAAAAGGAACCTTCATTCACTGCTGGTATGATACTAACTGTAGACTTTCTAGAAAACAATATGGACATTCCTTGTAAAACTAGAAATTTAGTTTCCACATATCCACTCAAACCCAGCAACACCACTCCTTGTAATATACCCCAAGGTGCAGAGAAGACATCTGCACTCATATGTTCATTGTAGCACTATTTACAATAGCCAAAACCTAAAAACAATCCAAATGTCCATTAACAGATGACTAGATAAAGAAACTATGGTACATTTACACAATAGAATACTGCTAGGCCAGAAGAAAAAATGAAGTCATGTAATTTGCTGCTACATAGATGGATCATGAGTTTATCATGCTAAGTTAGTCAGAGAGAGAGGGACAAATAGAATGATCTCTCATATGTGGGATATAAAGAAAAGCATGAGAACTTGTCAGTCGGAAGCTTGTCAGTTTGCCTCTGTGGAGAAAGGGGCTGGGGGAGAGGGTTGTTAGTGAGGGAAGGGAACACTACAAAAATGGTGAAAAGATAGTCACTCTAGATGCTGAAAGGAGGTAAAAAATGATTGCCATAAAGACAGGAGGATAACTAGGAACACTGATAAAGGGACTGGTGTTGGAACATTATATACCTGAAAAATTAATTCATGGTGATTTATATATGTTTATATATATTTTTTTTAAATTTCAGGCCTCTCTACTCACCTACAATACAAATGCAACAAATTCAGTTAACATTTAGATTTGCTCCAACTTGCTTAGTCTTTTAACACGTATTAAGTCAATTACATTTTAATACTATTTCCCAAAGTAGGCAATAGGGAATGGTAGGGTAGCCTAGAAAGACTACAGTTGGGAGTAGAAAGAAGCTTTGGATAAAATTGGGGAGCGCTAATTGTTTCCTCTCTTAAAGAAAGTAGAATTCTGGGGAAGCACTACATGTTATTTTTTTTTTGTTTTCTGATAAGGGGGGGGGGGATGTAGGCCAAATAAGTTTGGGAATCTCAGCTTTAACACTAGAAATATAAAAACGAATAGACCCAGCCCATGCCTTCACAACTCCTACCATAATTTCCAATTTTGCTGACAAACTACATTTAGATTTTTTGTAAAAGAGTCTTTTCTTTTAGGGCCTGAGCCACTGCGCAGCATTAGGGCATTTGCCAGGACGAACCATGGTTTGATCCCTGGCATCCCATATGGTATCCTCCCCCCTCCCCCCAGCCAGGAGCAATTTCTGAGCGCATAGCCAGGAGTGACCCAAAAAGCAAAAAAAAAAAAAAAAAGTCTTTTCTTCTAGAGTTTAAAATCTCAAGGGAGTTGGAGAGATAGCAGAATGAGTAAGGTGCTTATCTTGAACCTGGCCAATCTGGGGTTGATCCCCCACATCCTATATATGGTGTTTCAAACTGCACCAGGAGTGATCCCTAAGCACAGAGCCAGACTTCAGTATTGAAGATTGTTGGGTAGAGCCCAAAGCCAAAAAAATTATTTTTCTTAAATCAAATTTCTCAAGGTCAGATATTAAGTCTTCTCTGTCCTTTAACATTTCCAAGAACAGAAAGGTCCTCTGTCAGCAGTTGAAGTCAATACAAGAGTAGTAATGGAACTTGGTGTTGGGATTGAACTCCAAACAATTCAAACTGCTAGGTAGGTGAACTTCAAGTTTTTACTGTTCAAGTTTCAAGTATTTTCTGGCGTATAAGACGACTTTTTTTTTTAATTAATTTTTTTTTTTTTTTTTACCACTCATACTGCATCCTCTCCCTCTAACCCTTCCAAAGGAAGAGAAGAACGATCATCAATGGCAAAAGGCAGTCACTGAAGCAACACCTAGAGCCGGCTTCTTGCTCAGGAGAGGACGCTCTGACTCCTCCTGGCTTCCGGTGCTATACACGATCAGAGAAACTTCTCTAGTTACATACTATAGAAATGATCCCTGAAAGTATAGTCTTATAAGACAACTTAAGAAACGAAAAAAAGTCAACTGAAAATCAGGGGTCGTCTTACACGCCGAGTATATCCCAAAAAACGTTTCGATATGCCACTAAACAAAAATCGTCTGGATATTGCCAGGAAAAGATTTTTCCAACTCGATTCTGCACCAATCACTGCAAGGCTGCTCGGACCACCTTTCTAACTCAGCCAATCCAAGCAGGCTTTTTATACATGTAAATTAGACAATGTTCTGCACCCGAATCTACACTGTAAAAAGCATGCTCATATTGGCCAGAGTCAGAGAGGGAGTCTATTACAGTATAACCTTTTGAACCTTTGCTTGTTGTGATTGGCTCACTGTGGTACATACAGTTGTAGGCCTAAACCTATGTTTTAACTGTAAGATTAGGGGGTTGTCTTATACTCTGAAGAATAGGTACCTTGGTATGTTCCTGAACCTACAACAATGGAATTACCAACTAATTCACTGGATTGTTGAGAAATCTAAGTGATAAATACATACAAAGCATGGGGTATATAGTCAATTCTGTTCTTCGTAGATATTATTTTTAGTTTGTTCAGCAAATCTCTGAGATAAAGTATCTTTTGTAACATCACACTACAAATTCAAGATTCATGTTTTTGATCCTTTGGGGGGGAACTTAAGTCTCACAATTATCCCTTTTTAGTTTTCACTTTTAAAAAATGTATATAGTCAGCGTGAATTACAAAGTATTCATGACTGGGTTTCAAGCATACAATGTTTCAACACCCATCCCTTCACCAGTGTCCACTTCCCTCTACTCGCCCCCAACCACCCCCTCATATACACCAGAACTGTAAATCTTTAGTGAACCATATAATATCCCTTCCCTGGATCAAGTTCTGAAGAGCATGCAGAAATTGTCTGATTACTTTAATGCCAGGTGATCATCAATCTTTAAAAAAAAGTTGTTTTTATTTGTATGTATTTTTAAAATTTTTTTATTATTGTTTAAATATTCCTTTTCCCCATATGTTGGCCAACTTATGGAGGTCAGATTGTGAAGAAAAAAAAAAACTTTATGCGAAAACGCCCACTAAATTCCATGATGAAGTTCAATCTGAGGATACCCCCAATGTAACAAGGTAACATAGAGGTTGCTGCCAGTAGCTGAAGCACAACAGATTCTCATTGAGGCCCTTCTCCACGTGGCCTCCGAAGCCGGGCACTTACCAAAATCATAGAGGTTCTGGAGCAGAGAGTCCAGAAGCATCTGTGAGTCGAGCGAGGTGGAGGACTCGCGCTCGAGCTCCATGCTGCTTCGGTGGGCTCAGCGTGTCACGATTTCAGCCGTGTGGCGGCCCCACTTCCGGGTTCCTTTCGAAGGTCCTCCGGACAGCGCGCGTGCGCCGTTAGTCCCTGTGCGGCTTCCGTCCTGGGCAAGATGGCGGCCCCCATGCTAAAGCGGAGCGGTCTTAGAGGGTGCCGCCGCCCTAGGCGAGGTTGGGCCGCCCCCCGCGAAAGATCCGCCCCCAACAGCTGCACCACCACCACCACCGCCGCCGCCGCTTAGCGAGGATTCCTAAGCCCCGCTCGGAACGGCAGCGGCACCATGGATCCCTGCAGTTCCAACTCGAGCTTGTCCGTCGGCTCCGCTAGCCCCAGGCCTGTCTTGCTGCTCTACTCGGTAGGCGCCTCCTGGGCGGACCCGCGAGAGAACCACCTCTCGCTCCAGGCTTCCACCCCGGCCACAACCTCCACCATCCCAGAGGAAAGGGTTTGGGGGCTCCAAGTGGAGGGACTTGGTGTTTTGATTTGGTTTCCAAGGCAACGGTGTGTTGGAAACGTGTCTTATCCCTTGGAAGTTTCTCCCGCTGCTGGTGTCTCTGGTGCTTTTGCGCTGGTTTCTTCTCTTTGCTCTCCACCAAGCGCTGGGCCTTAGAAAGCCATGACACATGACACAGGAATGAGGGGTGAAACACGGAGTGTCCTCATTTCTAGAGACCCGAAGCGTGTCAAGCTACCCTTTGGGTACTTCGGACACACCTGCAGGGACCCAGCTCTTGCTCGCCTTTGGCGCCACACCCCGCCCATTTTGGTGCTGCTGGGAGAGAATTCAGCGTGAGTGTGATCCTAAGAGTGTTTGAGAATGTCAACGTTTAAAATCTTGGAAGAATTGCAATTTCTATAGATTTTTTTTATTGCGTGTTGGTCTTCCATCAGTCACGGTCCTTTCACACCTTTTGGAAGACAGTTCATACCGCCCAACATGTCTTCAACTTGCCTTTCTACTGCTTCCTTGATTTTAGCCAGCCTTCTTCTTCTTCTTCTTCTTTTTTTTTTTTTTTTTTGGGTTTTTGGGCCACACCCTGCGGTGCTCAGGGGTTACTCCTGGCTGTCTGCTCAGAAATAGCTCCTGGCAGGCACGGGGGACCATGTGGGACACCGGGATTCGAACCAACCACCTTAGGTCCTGGATCGGCTGCTTGCAAGGCAAACGCTGCTGTGCTATCTCTCCGGGCCCTTCTTCTTCTTTTTTTTAAAGCTAACAGCATATTGGTCACCGTTTTCATTAAGAAATTATGAAGGGGAAGTTTTGTATCTGGATCACATCTTGGGCAACCTTTTTTGTTGTTGTTGTTAGTTTTTAACGGCTGTCTTTATCAAAGGACTTTTATTACTTTGTGAAGAATACCAAAAGTAGTCTGAAAGCCCCCTCCCAGGTGTATAATGAGAATTGTTTTTAAAAACAAAAACCTGGGGCTGGATCAATAGCATAGCGGTAGGGTGTTTGTCTTGCATGCAGACGGCCCGGGATGGACCTCGGTTCAATCCCTGGCATCCCTTAGGGTCCCCGGAGCCTGCCAGGAGCGATTTCTGAGTGCCCAGCCAGGAGTAACCCCTGAGCACTGCCGAGTGTGGCTCAAAAACCAAAATAATAATAATGATAATAATAACAGCAGATTTTTATTTTATCTTTTTTTAATTGGGAGGGTCACACATGGCAGTGCTCTGGAGTTACTCATGGCTCTGCATTCAGATTACTCGTGGCAAGATCCTGGGATGCTGGAAATCAAACCCAGTCAGCTACTTGAAAGGCAAGTGCCCTGCCCATGGTACTATCTCTCCCCGGCCCCTAAAATACATTTTAGTGGCCAGATTAGGGGCCGGAGAGATAGAATGGAGGTAAGGCGTTTGCCTTGCTTGCAGAAGGTCCGTAGTTCGAATTCCGGCATCCCATATGGTCCCCTGAGCCTGCCAGGAGCAATTTCAGAGCATAGAGCCAGGAGAAACCCCTGAGCGTGGCCGGGTATGATCCATAAACAAACAAACAAAAAAAAGGACTTTTTAAAGCAAGTTCCCTGTTACCTGGTAGGTAGTGTCAGTTTCTGACAAATCTAATGGTAATTTGTGTAGTAAGAAAAACATAGATCTTACAATGAAAAGATCTTTCTATGAAAAACATAGATCTTACTTTGAAAACTAATTAAGAATAAGAAGAATAAGTTCTATGATGGAAACATGGGGATATTACATTGTTTTTTGACTCAATATTGTATGAGAGTAGAGAAGCTTCTACATAGATTTGACTTGCCGTAAGTAGCTTTTTCAGCCTGAGCTAGAATTGACTGCAGTTTTCCATGTTATTCATTAAAGTATTTAATTTTTTGTTTGTTTGTTTTTTGGGCCACACCCATTTGATGCTCAGGGGTTACTCCTGGCTAAGCACTCAGAAATTGCCCCTGGCTTTGGGGGATCATATGGGACGCCGGGGGATCGAACTGCCGTCTCTCCTTGGCTAGCGCTTGCAAGGCAGACACCTTACCTCTAGTGCCACCTCGCTGGCCCCTGATTTTTTTTTTTTTTTTAGGCAGGGCATTTATCAAATGATTAATAAAACTTTTGTTAACTTTTTTACTTGGAAGGGTAAAACAGTTTATTTGTGCTCTTTCTATTTCCAAAGCTGTCATTACAGATTTTCAAAAGATTAACCTGAAATATTTTCTTGCTATTTGAGGCTGTTCTTATTTTCTCAGTCACCTTTCTGTTGTGCAATACATACTTAACTAATTTGAGAGTAGCTAATATCTAACTAATTTTAGAGATATTCAAGATACTTCTGATTGCAACATACATTGAAAAAAGTAAAAACAAAAAATATGGTCCTCATGGTCATTGTTCTCAAGGCCCAAATATGGAAGTTAAAAACTCAGTTCATATGTTTATGAATTTTATAAAGAAGTTATAAAAAGTAATACAATTAACTTCAATAATGTCATTGAGTGACGCGATGTAAGCGAAGTGTGGGAGTATAATAAGGAGTGTCTGACCTGTTTGGGGACTCAGTTGCAGGTGATTAAGAGAAGCAGACACCTCAGCTGAGTTTTTGAGATATAAATGAGAGATAAGACACTGTCATGGGTGTTTTATAGGAAAACCACTCCCTTGCATGTTTGAGGAAACAAGTGAGATGATAGAGTGCATTAAGGAGGACATGAGAAATGAGACTTAAGAAGTCGGTGGATATTTTCAGGGCCCGGGGAGATAGCACAGCGGCGTTTGCCTTGCAAGCAGCCGATCCAGGACCAAAGGTGGTTGGTTCGAATCCCGGTGTCCCATATGGTCCCTCATGCCTGCCAGGAGCTGTTTCTGAGCAGACAGCCAGGAGTAATCCCTGAGCACTGCCGGGTATGGCCCAAAAACCAAAAAAAAAAAAAAAAAAAAAAAAAAAGTCGGTGGATATTTTCTAAAGAAATTTTATGCATATTATTTTATATGTCCTTCAGGACAAAATATTTACAGACCATTTAAGAATCATCAGATTTGCTTTTTTAAAGGTTTAAGAAAGGCCTGAGATAAAATATAGTAGATATGGTAATTCCCTTACATACAGCTGCCCAGGAATCAACTCTTGTCACCACACAGGACCCCAGCCCTGTCAGGAGTGATTTCTGAACTCAGAGCCAGAAATATTATCTAAGAACAACCAGGTTTGGCAAAAAATAAAATAAAACAAATGAATAAAAATCTTAATAAGAGTACTACGTTCCTGGTGTGGTTATGTGCATAGGATAACCTCTTTTACATAAGTAGCTAGTGTACAGTAGGACAAGAAATCTGCCATAGATATAGATCAATTAGAACACTATTGCAGTAATCCATAGACATGGTGAAGGAAGGCAATGATAGTGAAGTTTGGAGAGGATTGTTTGTGTGATGATCGGTACACATGCTGTACAATATTTCAATGCAGTGGCAAACCATAAAAGAGGCTGTCTGTGGCTGGAGAGACAGCATGGAGGCTGGGCATTTGCCTTGCATGGAGAAGGACGGTGGTTCGAATCCCAGCATCCCATATGGTGCCCCGAGCCTGCCAGGAGTGATTTCTGAGCTTAGAGCCAGGAGTAACCCTGAGCGCTGCTGGGTGTGACCCAAAAACCAAAAATAAATAAATAAAAAGAGGCTGTCTGAAGTTGACTGGTTTCTATGATGTTGCAACTAGACAAAGATTACTTTCACTAATAGGGAATATGGGAAAAGGAACTGGTTTAATTGGGATAATAAACAATTTCAGTTTCAGATAATCAGTTTTTGAGAGATGAGAAGTGAAACTAATTTTTGGGGGGGGGGCGGCTCAGCTCCTGGCACTGCACTCAGAAACCACTCCTGGCAGTGCTCAGGAGACGATATGGGATGCCAGGGATTAAATTGGGGTTTGCAGCATGCAAGGCAAACACCCTCCCTGCTGTGCTATGGCTCCAGCCATGAAACTAATTATTTTAAGCTGCATATTGTTGTTTTATATGCCTGTTACTTCGCAAGTTGCTTGGGCAACATACAAATAGAGTTAGAAATTTGAAACAACAGCAAGTATAAGGTCTGACCTAAATAGATTGGGAAACCATCAGCAAGTAGTTTATATCTGAAATTATAGTGGTCTTGGAATCTTTCAAAGAGACAATAAAGTGAAATGACTGGGAATTAGTAACCCTTGTTTATAACCAAGTTTATGACTTCCTGTTAAAGTATGGAAAAAATTGTTTTTTAATTTGAGCCATCCTCACAATGCTCTGGGCTTATACCTGCCCGTGCTCAAGAATCACTCCTGATGGAGCCCCAGGAAGCCCCATATGGAGTGTTGTGGATCAAACCTGGGTTTCTTGTATGAAAAACAAGCACCTTATCTGCTGTACTCTGGCCTCTGAGTCTGGAAATTCTCGACACCTTATAATGTCTACATAACTAGGTAGCTGCTACTATTCTTATTTTAATAGTATTTTTCTCTAAACTGCAGTTGGGAGAAATACACTGGCTTATTTCTCAGACATGCCCTCTTAGACTGCCCTCACAGTCTTCTCTCTGTAGCATGATATTTCCCTAGAACTTTACGTTATTATTCAGGTTCTAGTTCAAATGTTACCTTCTCAGAGAAACCTTAGCCAGACTAAGGCAGTTTTCCAATCATTCTTCCTTTTTTTATTTTCTATATATTTTCTTTCATTTTTTTTCTGTATAGAAAGAAACTCCCGCAGCCTATACTGGACTTTCTAAACTGATAAATTTTCTGAAGCTTTGTGAGCTCATTATCAAAACAGCTATTTAAAAAAGAATTAAGAGGAAGTTGTAATATTTAAGTTATAAATTTAAACTTACAATAAAGTTTATTAAAATGATAAAATTGACCACTTTATAATTTACTAAATCTTACCATTACCTGTGCTTAGGTGCTTATGACTATCATACATTAACAATAGCTTGGGTGCAGCCCTTCCCAATTTTGTGTTCAGTCGGGTCTATTAGTTGCTTGAAATGTGTCAGTGTGGGAAGACATATACCACATAAATTGACAAACTTTATGAATTAGGGATCTCCTAATAGATTAGCATTTACTGGCATATTACTAGTGGAATATCTGAGTAAACTAACCTTTTGTGTTTGTTATATTTTCTAAGGATGGAAGCTCTCTCAATGCATAGCCCTGGTCTTCCTTATTCATATTATATGAACATTGCTTGATACATTGTGGGCTTTTGGTAACTGTTGAAAGAATGTTCCCCCAGCATAGCTGAAAGGGAGGTACCAGAAGTCTGTTTAACTATCTGTCATCAAGGAGCAACCTGATAGAAGATAGAAGTATGAAATATTACTTGGGCTCCTCTTTTTTTTTTTTTTTTTTTTTTTTGGTTTTTGGGCCACACCCGGTGACGCTCAGGGGTTACTCCTGGCTATGCGCTCAGAAGTTGCTCCTGGCTTGGGGGACCATATGGGACGCCGGGGGATCGAACCACGGTCCGTCCAAGGTTAGCGCAGGCAAGGCAGGCACCTTACCTTTAGCGCCACCGCCCGGCCCCCGTTTGGGCTCCTCTTTATGTTGAACTCCTGTGTGAATAACCGTCTAAATATATTTAGTCTCTGATGATAAATACTTCTACATGGCAGGAAGATCTGGCTCTGTTCTCAGAAATCGCTCCTGGCAGGCTCAGGGGACCATATGAAATGCTGAGATTTGAGCCGGGATCCATCCTTTGTTGGCCGCGTGCATGGCAAATGCCTTACCGCTGCGCTATCACTCTGGCCCCTAAAAAAATATTTCTAATGCTCAGGTACTACTGAAACACAAGACTTGTGTTTCAAGACTGATCAAGACTCTTGAAGATCAGGGATGTTAGTAATTTGAGCAGTAAACTATGTGTTTTACCCAAATAAGGCCCTGGGTTCAAGACATCAGAAAAGGGGGTGGGGGCAGAGCGATAGCAAGGAGGTAGGGTGTTTGCCTTGCATGCAGAAACGTGGTGGTCCTGGCATCCCTTATTGTCCACCAAGCCTACCAGGAGCGATTTCTTTTTTTTTGTTTGTTTGTTTTTTTTGTCTTGGAGTCACACCCGGTGATACTCAGGGTTTACTCCTGGCTATATGCTCAGAAATCGCTCCTGGCTTGGGGGCACCATATGGGATGATGGGGGGATCAAACCCTGGTCGGTCCTAGGCTATCACTTGCAAGGCAGACAGCTTACCTCTAGCGCCACCTCTCCGGCCCCCGGGAGCGATTTCTGAACGTAGAGTCAGGAGTTACCCTGAGCGCTGCCAGGTGTGACCCAAAAACCAAAAAAAAAAAAAAAAAGAAAAAAACAAAGAAGACAACAACTCTGGGGGTGTCCTGGTCATTAGTATATTTAAGAAGTGCTCCAGTTTATTTGATAGTATATCTTAGGTTAAGAACTACTGAATTAGGGCCAGAGCAGTAGTACAGTGGCTGATCCCCACATCTCATATGGTCCTGTGAGAATAGCTAGAAGTACTTACTGAGTGCAGAGCCAGGAGTACCCCTGAGCACTGCCAATGTGGTCCCAAAACTAAAACCAAACAAATCCATTGAATTAAACTTTTGGTTATAAGTTTTTTAATTTAGTCTGTGGGTACTTTGGAGATATTGATAAGAAAAGGTTTAATTTAGCAATGTTTTTTCATTTGATATCTACTGTGTTCCTATGAGGAACTGAAAATATTAAAATATTTGACACCTTACCTAGAAAAAAATATTCAGTCTTATAAGGAAGACAACAAATGCATATTTGATAGTCTATTAGAAAATTATGCTAAAAATTAAAAGGAGAGCATGACCTATTTAGCCATCTTCAGAGGAGAATCGGGAAATGGTAATAGAGGACATTAAACAGGAGCTGGAGATGGTGGTTAAGTATTTACAAGTGATCAGTGTGGAAGGACCATTAGTAAATATTCTCTCTCAGTAGCTGATGCCACCAAATACCTGGTTACACATAAAAGAGAGTTTGTCTGTCTTGATTGCCACTCTAACCCCACAAATAACGCAATACCTAGCACATGTAATCATAAGTGGTGCTCAAATATTTCATAATGGATGCTAAGAGGTAGAAGTTTGAATTAAACTGTGGAATTCCAGGAGTTTATAGATTTTTTTTAGGGAGTTATCCCAGCCTTTGTATAACTAGACTGTTGGAAGAAGGGGAATGGTAAAAGACAGGTAGGATAGGAAGTCTACTTCTTCAACACATATATGAAAATTGGAAGAACATAGACAAGGTAAGAATAGAATAACCTAATACCTGCAGAAAGATGACATAAAAATTGGTGAAATGTGTCTTGTGTTTTTAAAAAGTGAGGAAGGGGGATCTAAAATGATGAAGAGATGTAGGTAGAGTGGCAGTTGTTAATTGAGATTTAAGAAATAATCAGGTAGTTAAGAGAATGCAGAGGAAAAATGAGTTATCTTTTGAAGAGAGTCAGAAGCATATGTAATGAATATTTTTAACTAGAGAGAATACTCATTATATGGAGTGAAGTAAAACATGTTGACGATTTTAACATTAACGGAAGTTGGGGGAAAAAACTTGTAGTATTTCTAAACTTTAACAGAGAAAATATTCCCCAGATTGAAACTTTAATTAAAGAAATGGTCTAGATTTTTCACTGTTATAGACGAGTCATGAAAATTAACCATTATGGGAAAACAAATATTTGTTGCAGTATTTGTAATAACAATAAATGAAAAGTGATATAAATACACATTAAAAGTGGTGTTATAGAGGAGCCAGAGCGATAGAACAGTGGTAGCCCAAAAACCTTGAAAAAATGGTATTATGGAAGAAACATGTGACACTGAGAATTTGTGACATTAACTAAAATTAAGAAATGACCCTAAAATGTATGGAGTTTTGGCCAGAGCAAATAGTCCAGAAAATAGAGAACTTGCCTTCCACACAGCCAACCTGAGTTTGATCGCTGGTACTACATATTTCCTGAGCCCACCACATAGTAATTCATGAGCCTAAGCAGGTGTGGTTCAAAAACAAAACAAATATAGTGGCACACAATTGATAAGGTGGAGAAAGGGGCTATTGAGAGAGAAAAGTATAGAGGTCCTGTGGGAAGGATGTGCATATACTGATGGTGGATGTGGTGTGGTGTTGAAATAATATGCATGCTAAATCATTAATAGTATTGTATGCCACAGAATCTTGATCAAAATTAAATTTAATTAAAAATAGTGTGATGGGCCCGGAGAGATAGCACAGCAGCGTTTGCCTTGCAAGCAGCCGATCCAGGACGAAAGGTGGTTGGTTCGAATCCCGGTGTCCCATATGGTCCCCCGTGCCTGCCAGGAGCTATTTCTGAGCAGACAGCCAGGAGTAACCCCTGAGCACCGCTGGGTGTGACCCAAAAACCAAAAAAAAAAAAAAAAAAAATAGTGTGATGACAAAGTAGGGAATGTACTAGCATAGAAGAAAGCATTGACTGAAATGATCTCTGGCTCATGGAAAGAGAGGTCTTTTTATTTTTTTTCCTTCTTTTTTGTTTTTTGGGCATACCAATATTGTATTGCACTCTACTTGGCAGATGATACATGGTACTTGGAATCAAGCCCAGGTCAACCATGTGCAAGGTCTTATCTATATGTACCGTATTTGCCGCCGTATAAGAAGACGGGGCGTATAAGACGACCCCCTAATTTTGCAGTTAAAATATAGGCTTAGGCCTATATTCGCTGTATCAGACAGAACGTTCCTGTGCTGCATGTGTTCCTGTGCTCATGTACCACAGTGAGCCAATCACAACAAGCAAAGGTTCAAAGGTTATACTGTAATAGATAGACTTCCTCTCTGACTCTGGCCAATCTGAGCAGGCTTTTGACAGTGTAGATTCAGGTCCAGAACATTGTCTAATTTGCATGCATCAAAAGCCTGCTTGGATTGGCTGAGTTAGAGAGGCGGTCCAAGCAGCCTGGCAGTGATTGGTGCAGGATCGAGTTGGAAAATTCGTTTTGTGGCAATATTCAGACAATTTTCATTTAGTGGCATATTGAAACATTTTTCGGGATATACTCAGCGTATAAGATGACCCCGATTTTCGATTGACCTTTTTTTGTTTCAAAAGTCGTTTTATATGCCGGAAAATATGGTACTAGCTTGCCAACACCTGACAAGAGAGTTTAATTTGGGGGATCTCTTAGTATGTTTCCCAATTTTGTTTGTTTGTTTGTTTGGTCACACCCAATGTCTCTCAGGGGTTACTCCTGGCTATGTACTTAAAAATCGCACCTGGCTTGGGGGACCAAATGGGATGCCATGGGATTGAACCACGGTTCGTCCTAGGTCAGCTGCATGCAAGGTAAATACCTCAGTGCTGTGCCACCGCTCAGGCCCCTCCAAATTTTTATAATGGACATATATGACTTTGGTACTTTTTTTGTTTTTTGTTTTTGTTTGGTTGGTTTTTTGGTTATACCTAGCCATGCTCAGGGTTGACTCCTGGCAGGCTTACAGGACCATATGGGATGTCAGGGATCAAACTCAGGAAGGCCACGTGCAAGGCAAATATTCTACCTGCTATGCTATCTCTCCAGCCCTTATTTGATACTTTAAAAACATACTATGTTGGGGCCAGAGTGATAGTACAATTTGCCTTGCATGCAGATGACCCGAGTTCAATCCACGGTTTTCCATATGGTCCCCTGAGCCTGCCAGTAGCATTTCTGAGTGCAGAACCAGGGTAACCCCTGAGTGCTGCCAGGTATGGCCCAAAAACCAAAACAACAACAACAACAATAAACAAGCATACTATGTTAAGAACTTTAACAAATCAATGCTTTGTATATAGTGGACAATAAATATGGTCCCTGTTGTATTTCTGTACAAAAATCTATTTCTGTAGCTGTGAGTAAAACATTAGAGAATTTGTGACTGTAAAGAGTTATTCCAGTATAAAATGAGAGCAGTTTATATTTCTCATGTTTCCATGTTTCTCATAATTAACATGTTTAATAATATATGATAATGGCTGGGAACAGGTCAGCAAAGCCATAGGACTTGAGTTTGAGTCATGACCTTGCCCTGTGCCAACTAAGACCTTGGGTGGGTATTCATTTTTATCTTCTTTAGTTCTCCATTGTAAAATGCGGTAGTGACAATAAATACTTCATAAGTTTGAGTAAGAACTGTTCTTTAATATAGGTAGACTCCTTAGGACTGTCACTTGATTAACAACTATATTATTATTACTGCTAATATTATTAAAATCTAGTGAGAAAACAGAATTTGAGGGGGGAGTGTGAGAGACAACCATACCATTAGTGCTAGGGATCACTCCTGGTGGTTGTTAAGGAATCATATATGGTGCTAGGATTTGAACCAGGATCAGCCATGTCAAGCACTGTGACCCCTGTACTATCTCTCAAATAATTAATATTTAATAATTAATTCAGAAGGCATTGAGTTTAAACTTAGAAACAGCAGTTTTAGAGGTTGATTGAAGCCTAATTGTGTAGTGAAAGGTGGGTAAGTATACAGTCATAGAGATGGACAGTATTTATTTGGTTAAAGAGCTTGCCTTGTGGGCCCAAGAGATAGCATGGAGGTAGTGTGTTTGCCTTGCATGCAGAAGGACGGTGGTTCAAATCCCAGCATCCCCTATGGTCCCCCAAGCCTGCCAGGAGTGATTTCTGAGCATAGAGCCAGGAGTAACCCCTGAGCGCTGCCAGGTGTGACCCCCCCCAAAAAAAAAAGAGCTTGCCTTGTATGCAGCTGATTCAGGTTTGATCCTCTCAAAACTCCAGGAGTGAGCATAAACCTTGAGCATCGAGCTTAGGAGTAGTCCCTGTGTACTGCTTGGTATGACTGAAAACGGAACAGAAAGAATGTGTGAATTTTTTTTTTTGTATTTGTATAGTTTGATTTGGTTTGACCTAATTTTGAATTTTTATTATACACTTTGCTTTAATTTTTAAAGTTGAAGAAGCTAGTGAAATAAATTCATCAGCATGATTAATGAAACGTGGTCTATATAGTGATCATGGTTTTCAGTAGTTTTATACCAGCAGCATCATTCCAAACACCCACAGTTGAATTGCAGAACTTTCCTTCTTGTTCGAATCACTTGGAGAGCCTTCAGAAATTATTATGGATAATAACATGGTTTAGGGCCAGAGTACACCATGACAAGTACATCAGAAAAACTCTTTTTTGTTTGTTTGTTTGTTTGTTTTGTTTTTGGGCCACACTCTGCAGCACTCAGGGGTTATTCCTGGCTCTGCATTCAGAAATCACTCCTAGCAGGCTTGGGGTGGAGGTAAGGAGACTAATCGGGATGCCAGAGATTGAACCCGGGACAACGCAAACGCCCTACCACTGTGGTCCTACATCAGAAAAACTTCTAGGGATAAATCCAGACATCAATAATTTCAGCTCTGTTCAGGCAATCCTTATGGGCAGTCATCTTTGAGGACATCTGTAGAGCTGCAAATCTGTCTCATGTGGCTAGCTTTGTTAATTATCCAGGGGAATACTATCATTACAGGGATAGCATTCAGAAATATGTCATCTTAAAATAACCATAAGTAGGGGCTGGAGCAGTGGCTCAAGCGGTAGGGCATTTGAACTAGGATGGACAGTGGTTTGATCCCCCATTGTCCCAAATCCAAGCTAGGAGCGATTTCTGAGCAAAAGTCAGGAGTAACTCCTGAGCGTCACCGGTTTTGGCCCAAAAACCAACCAACCAAACAAACAAAAAACCTCATAAATAATAATAAATACAGTGCCATGATAATTCAATATCAATTTATTGATCCTAATAATAATTATATTTCTTTTTCTATTTTTAAATTTTTTTCCCTCTCAGGGTACTCCAGCCATGGAGCTTAAAGGATTGTCCTTTTGTAAATTTTGCTGTTGTTTTATTTTGGGCCAAACCAGTTAGTGCTCAGGGCTTAATCCTGGCTCTGCACTCTTGGATTATTCCTGATGGTGTTCAGGGGACCATGTGAGGTTCTGAGAATCAAGCCTTGGTCAGACTCTTGCAAGGCAAATACCCTGTCTGCAGTAGGCCCACAATAACCATAGCATTTCCTAAGTTAAGAATCTTTTTCTTTGTTTTTGGTTCTTGGGTTACACTCGATGGCACTCAGGGGTTACTCCTGACTCTGCACTCAGATATTACTCCTGGCTTGGGGAATAATATCTTGGGGACCATATGGAATGCCAGGATTCCAACCGTAGTCCATCCTGGATCAACTTCGTGCAAGGCAAACAGCCTACTGCTATGCTATCTCTCCAGCTCCTCCTCTTTTTCTAAATATATAAAAATAGAACAACGTTCTGCTCTTGTTTTTATACAAAGTAATAGAGATTTTGGCATAAAAATGAAACCTTACAAATGTAGTACCTTATATATTTATTTATAAAGAATATATTATATTAATATATTAAAATATATTATATTTATGTACATTATTAATGTATGCATCATTTTCTTTCATTTGCTTTATCCACAGAAAGAGCCCAAAAAATGGGATGAATTCGAAGATATGTTAGAAGAGAGGAGGCATGGCAGTGACCTGAAATTTGCAATGAAATGCTTCACACCTATTGTCTATAAGGGAATTACTCCTTGCAAGCCACAGGATCTTAGAAGTAGTGTTCTCAGTTCTGAAGAGGTTAATTATGTCATTAAGCAGGTAAGTGATTTTATCTTTAAGTAGAGTCAGATTTGTTTATTATCAACAAGTTCTTTTAATTTGCCCCCTTTTCCCCTTTGTCGATTTTGTTGTAATGACTAAAAGGTCATTTTATTTATGAAAAATTATAAATTAAATTATAAATTTTAATTAAATTTTATGAATATAAACTTTTATTTTATCAAGACAAAATAAATATACTTTATGTATCTCTCCACTTAACAATTCACCATATTCATGTGTTTATTATACCAATGGAAATGTGTTTGGGGCCAGAAATAAGATTGTTGGATTGAGGGGGCCAGAGTGGTGGCGCTAGAGGTAAGGTGTTTGCCTTGCAAGCGCTAGCCAAGGAAGGACCATGGTTTGATCCCCCCCCCCCTGGCATCCCATATGGTCCTCCCAAGCCAGGGGCAATTTATGAGCTCTTAGCCAGGAGTAACCCCTGAGCATCAAATGGGTGTGGCCCAAAAATACCAAAAAAAAAAAAAAAAAGATTGGTGGATCATCGGTGCCAGAGCAGTGGCACAGGCGGTTAGGGCACTTGCCTTGCTTGCATGTGGCAACCTAGAACGGACCATAGTTCAATCTCCCAGCATCCCATATGGTCCCCTAAGCCAGGAGAGATTTCTTTTTTTCTTTTTTCTTTTTCTTTTTTTTTTTTTGGTTTTTTGGCCACACCAATTTGATGCTCAGGGGTTACTCCTGGTTAAGCGCTCAGAAATCACCCCTGGCTTGGGGGGACCATATGGGACACCAGGGGATCCAACCGTGGTCCTTCCTTGGCTAGCACTTGCAAGGCAGACACTTTACCTCTAGCGCCCTCTCACCGGCCCCCAGAAGAGATTTCTGAGCATCACCAGGTGTGGCTGAAAAAACAAAAACAAAAAACAAAAGTGTTCATCTCTGTTAGATAATAGGGGTCTACTAGAAAGTTGAACATCACCACTTAAGTATGTAATCTGATAAGTAATGATGTAAGTAATTACAATAAAATATACAGGATATACTATTGAGAGCCCAACGTACAGTGACACTAATTGGTGATAGGGTCAACTAATTTTATGTAGGAAGCTAGGTACTTTCACAGGAGGCTCAGAATATAATTTAAGAGTTTTCTAGGTGATATGGATGATAAACAGTTTTCCAGCTAAGAAAATAAGAAATATTAATAGTACTCACACAAGAAACATTAATAGTACTCACACAAGAAACATTAATAGTATTCACACAAGAAACATTAATAGTACTCACTATCATTGAATTATGTTTTTATGTAAGCAGAATGTCCATTTTGTACTCTGCCCTTTTGCATACCCCTTCATAAGTTCATATTTCTCTTTAACTTCTTTAATTCCTATCATCATTACTCCTCATTTACCCTTTCTAACTTAAGTACTGTAGAGTCCTAAGTCACAGACCAAAGTGGTGCCCTGGAGTTAACACCCACCCAACTATTTTAAAAGGCATAAAAAAGACACTTATATGTTTTCAACATGTTATGGGTGTTTTCTTTGACGTCTATAAACTTTTGCTGAATATTTTCTTATACAGTGATGATCCCCCCCCCATGTTTTTTATCTTCTCTTTGTGAACTGCTCAATATGGAATTTGGTGTGAAAGAATCCCTCAGTTTAATACTTATGTTTGAACCAAGTCATGGGTCTTGTTGGAAATATTCTTACGGCCCCATATATCTGATAGCACCACGTGGCTTTATTTCTTGTTTGCTTAGGCACACTAAAATGGGAAAATACTATACATACCAATAGGTTCTTATCTAATAGAGATGGGAACACACAAATCTTGTAGTGCAATGAGACCTTACACCCTGAACATTGACATAAAGACCAGGCACAGGCCTCAGAAGAATGGGCATTCTCCATTCACCCCTTGATCTACAGAAGACATTTACAAAACATCCAAGGTTGTATATAACATCAGCTGGTGGCATTCCTGTACCAGGGAAGACCCTACAGCTGCTCTGACATCTATCTACTCAAAAGAAACACCCCTTAACACTGAGAAGACAACAAGAACAATGACCTGCTTACTGGACAGGGCTTGCTGTATTGCCCCTTAATTGTGAGGTTTGTCTATAACATCACCTGGAAGCAATCCTCTACCACGGAAGACCCTACCACTGCTCAGACATCGTCCTGCTCAAAAGAGACTTCCCTTAACACTGAGAAGACTTAACAACAACCTGCTTACAGGAAAGGGCTTCCTGCATTGCCCTTTCATGGTGAGGTGAAACAAGAAGACACTCCACATCATGACTTCAATGTAGGACATGCAGATTCCAGAATCTTTAATACAGAAACATGATACCAACAACAGAGACTGTGTGAAAAGTGTGTTGGCACTACGGACAATGTCTTTGATTGGACGATAACTTGCCTGAAGCCTAGAGCTGGTCTTATGCCAGGAAACTTCAGGGGTAGGATCTCTTTGTATTTAGGCCAAGGTTATTCCTTTCCATGCCTCTCATATTTTGGTGGGCCTATGCAAACAACAATTGCCACTCTAACAACGTTTTTACTGTGCTCCTTTGACTCTAATCCTTAAAACGTACCCACTTAAAATTTGAGGTTAACTTAAGCTAATATTCATGTACATGGAAATGTAAAAAATACTATGCCTCTAATGTTAAAGGAGTTACGTAAGTTTGATGGCTTTAGATTGCCTTGTGTGCTGTTAAGAAATATTATAATGTGCTACAATCTGGGGACTCGAGGGACAAAATAATCGCACATGGATTCTGTTTTCTTTTATCTTAACTTTCTTTGGCTGAAAGTTCAAAGTTAAGATATCAGCAAGGGGACTTCTTCTGAGAATTATGTTATGGGTGATTGTCCTTCCACTGTAACTTTACCTTGTCCTCTTTCTTTGCATCTTTTGTTCTCATAATTCAAAATAAAAAAATTAAAAAAAAAGAATATAATTTAAGAGTTTTCTAGGTGATATGGATGATAAACAGTTTTCCAGCTAAGAAAATAATGGGTTTTTTTTTTGAAAATAACTTTTTTTATCTGATTTTCAAACCTCACTCCATTTTAAAATTATGCAAGGAGGGCCAGAGAGATAATATAGGGGTTGTAGGGCTTACCTTGCACTTGTCCAGCTAACCCAAGTTTGATCCTGGGCACCACTTGTAATTCCTGAGCACAAATTGAGCTTAGTAATAGCATACTTGCCTTGTGTAAGGCACTGAATTTGACTCCTACCCTTCAAAAACTAAAAATAATAAGCAAAAATTTTCATTCTCTTTTAAAAAATTTTTTTACTCAGGAAGATTTTAGAAATCTTAAGCATAGCTGAACACCACCAGATGTGGCCCAAAATACAAACAAACAAGCTTATGCAGCCAGAAGAAAATAATGCTGTCATTACTTCCCCCATTCGTTAGTTCAGGCTGATACCTTTATGGCCTCATAAATAAGGTGGACATTTCCCTTTTCTGCATGGACTACAGCAGACCAGTGCCATACCCAACCCTCTGACAGAAAGGGGCCCAGCTCCAGTACTTAAATTATCAAACTTCCAAGCCAACTTAATTTGTTTTAGTTCTATAAATCTTGGACCTCACAGCTACTTGGCCACACCTCTGTATCTTAGTGTTGACTAGTAGTATTACAGGAAATCTGATGAAGACAGTTACATAGTTCTCTATCCAGTTCAATGAGACCAATCAGTAGCAACGAAGTCTCAACTAGCACCAAACCATGGTCCTATGAATCCTTAGTACTATGGAGAGATATAACAATCATTCCAAATTGAATTGTGTTGATCTAAGATTCTATAATTCTTATTTCTTATATGTTATACAATCATCAATATGAAGTAAATTTGTGCCTGCATGAAGCAGGCTATGGTGATGGGTGAGAAATTGGGGATACTGGTGAAGGGATGGTTTTAGTGGTAGTAGAATTAGCATTTGAATATTTAATGCCTGAAATATCTGTATTAGGAACAATTTGGTAAACCAAAATGTTATAATAAAAATTAGAAGAAGAAAAAAGCATGTGCTTAAATGGCTGGAGACATAGTGCAGTGTGTGGGGTGCTTACCTTGCATGAAGCCAACCCAGAATCCCAGCACCACATATGGTCCCCCTGTGTCCTGCCAGGAGTGATCCTTGAGCACAGAACCAGGAGTAAGCCTTGAACACCAATAGCCAAAATAATAATAAATTAAAATTAAAATAATAGAAATATTTTAAAATCTATATAGATCTCGCTTGCATACCAATGATACTAGAATTTAAAGAAGAAGCCAACCTTGTAGTTTTTTTGTTTTTTTTTTTTAAGAATTCCACTTATGGGGCTGGAGAAATGGCATGGAGGAAGGGCATTTGCTTTGCATGCAGAAGGACGGTGGTTCGAATTCCAGCATCCCATATGGTTCCCTGAGCCTGCAGGAGTGATTTCTGAGCATTGAGCCAGGAGTAACCCATGAGTGCTGCCAGATGTGACCCAAAAAACAACAAAATTCCACTTCCTAAGTATAGCAAAATTTAGGATCCACCAGGTTATTTTTAAGGACGAGAGAATATGCAAATTCATTATTCTAGAAGTAGATTATTGTGACCAAACCAAAGAGAGTAAAGAAAGGATAAAAATAAGAATTTAGGGAACGGCGAGGTGGCGCTAGAGGTAAGGTATCTGCCTTGCAAGAGCTAGCCAAGGAAGGACCACGGTTCGATCCCCCAGCATCCCATATGGTCCCCCCAAGCCAGGGTCAATTTCTGAGCACTTAGCCAGGAGTAACCCCTGAGCATCAAGCGGGTGTGGCCCGAAAAAACAAAAAAAAAAAAAATAGAATTTAGACTGAAGGGGTCAGAAGCCTGAGAGACACAGCTCAGGGCTAACCTGGGACAGACCCAGATTCAATTCCCAGCATCCCATATGGTCCCCTGAGCCACTGGGAGCAATTTCAGAGTGCAGAGCCAGGAGTAATCCCTGAGCATCACCAGGTGTGGCCCCCCAAAAAACAAACAAACAAAAAGACTGAAGGGGCCAAATATTACAGGATGTAAAATATTGTGTAGTATGCAGTTGACCCCAGTTCTAATCCCCAGTACCACCTGTTGTTCAAATACGAAAAATAAAAATAAAAATATGTCATAACCCACCCTAATTGGGACATTGGAGGTGAGCAGGAAATCCCTCACAAAGAGCTTTTTCAGCTTTATATCCTACACAGTGCAAAGCCATTGAAAGTTAATGAGGTTTGAATATGACATGATCAGTTAATGTTTCAGAGTAATTATACTATTAAAAATAGAGACTTAAATTTGTTTCTGATGTTTTTACAATTATACCATTATGCAATTTTATTTTTTCTGGACTGGTAAGTAATTGTAGAAACAGAGATATGAGTAAATTTCAGAAACTTGAGGTAGTGTGACTTTATTTAAAGACCAATAAGGTAAACAAAGTGAAAGAAAAAAATTAAAGGATGATAGGTTATAGAATTAAATAATTAACGAGGGAATTAAATAATTAGCGATGGAGCTGGATGGAAGTGGATGGATGGAGGGATTTTTCTCTGCCATCCCAGGCCACGTGGCTCCGCAATCCCCATTCAGCTGGCAGGTCCCAGGTTTAGGTGAACGGCAGAATCAGACTCATCCAGAGGCAGGCATCAGGAAGCATCAACTTTATTCATGCCCTATCCACCACATGTGTGGCCTATATCATAACCTTTTAAGCATTCAGCCATTCTTAGCTAGCCCTGCATCTTAACTCCTTTTAGCCATCTTCCCTTTGACCTCCATGCTGGCAAAAGACCAAAAAGGGTGCATAATCCCCTCTGGTTAAAGCCTTTTCTACCTTTTCCAAGACCCCTCCCAGGAAGTGGGCGGGGTCTTGCAGGTAAGGTCAAGTTACCTAGGAAGAATGGGGGGATGAGGCTTCATCAGGGCTAGTCATTGAAATAAGGAAGTTAAAACTGAAAAAGGGGGGCCGGGAAGGTGGCGCTAGAGGTAAGGTGTCTGCCTTGCCTGCGCTAGCCTAGGACGGACCGAGGTTCGATCCCCCGGTGTCCCACATGGTTCCCCCAAGCCAGGGGCAATTTCTGAGTGCATAGCCAGGAGTAACCCCTGAGCGTCAAATGGGTGTGGCCCAAAAACCAAAAACCAAAAAAAAAAAAAAAAAAAAAAAAAAAAAAAAACCTGGAAAAGGGCTTGAGATACAAGTTAAATTCTATTTTGGAATTGTTATTGAAGACACCAAAATAAAGCATCCAGTTTTATATAATTTGAGGTTCAACTTTAGAAATCTAGCCATCAGTAGTAGGGTGTCTGTCTTATATGCAGCCGAGCAGGGAGGGACCCGATTAGATTCCAGACATCCCAGATGGTCCCCCAGCGTGCCTGTGGCGACTTCTGATTGCAGAGCCAGGAGTGGCCCCTGAACACTACTGGGCGTGGCCCAAAGACCAGTCAATTAATCAATATATAATGGTTAAAAAAATTTTTTTAAAGGGGGCTGGAGCAATGGGCAAGTGGTAGGGCGTTTGCCTTGATGGCGCTAACCTAGGATGGACCGTGGTTCAATCCCTCAGCATCCCATATGGTCCCCCAAACCAGGAGCGATTTCTGAGCGCATAGCCAGGAGTAATCCCCGAGGGTCACCAGATGTGGCCCAAAAAAACAAAAACAAAACAAACAAAAAAGATATCTAGCCACTTATTTTTTTTGGGGGGGCCACACCCGGTGACGCTCAGGGGTTACTCCTGGCTATGCGCTCAGAAGTCGCTCCTGGCTTGGGGGACCATATGGGACGCCGGGGAATCGAACCGCCATCCGTCCTAGGCTAGCGCAGGCAAGGCAGGCACCTTACCTCCAGCGCCACCGCCCGGCCCCTTCTAGCCACTTATTTGACTTTAGTTTGGTTGGGGTTTTTTTGAGGGGAGGTTGTTTGTTTGTTTTGGGGTCACACCCGGCTGCACTCAGGCTCCTGGCTCTATGCTCAGAAATTGATCCTGGCAGGCTCTGGGGGACCATATGGGATGTCGGGATTCAAATCACCGTCCTTCCGCATACAAGGAAAATGCCCTACCTCCATGCTTTCTCTCCGCCCCTATTTGACTTTTTGTTTTGTTTTGTTTTTTTGTTTTGTTTTATTTTTTTGGTTTTTGGGTCACACCTGGCAGCTCTCAGAGGCTCCTTCTGGCTCTACGCTCAGCAATCGCTCCTGGCAGGCTTGGGGGACCATATGGGATGCTGGGATTCGAACCAGTTACTTCCATGCTATCTCTCTGGCCCCCCTTATTTGACTTTTTTTTTTTTTTTTTTTTGGTTTTTGGGTCACACCCGGCAGTGCTCAGGGGTTATTCCTGGCTCCAGGCTCAGAAATTGCTCCTGGCAGGCACGGGGGACCATATGGGACGCCGGGATTCGAACCGATGACCTCCTGCATGAAAGGCAAACGCCTTACCTCCATGCTATCTCTCCGGCCCCCCTTATTTGACTTTTAACCCGGGTTTAGGCAGGCTTTGGCCTCAGGAAATTTTTTTTTATTTTTAAAAATATTTTAATTGAATTTTAGTCATATATTTCAATACCCATCCCTTCACCAGTGTACACTTCCCACCACTAATGCCACTTACCATCCCCAGCCTGCCTTTATAGTAGATATTCTCTCTGTCTCTGTCTCTGTCTCTGTCTCTCTGTCTCTGTCTCTCTCTCTCTCTGTCTCTGTCTCTCTCTGTCTCTATCTTTCCCCCACTTTCTTTTAGGAAGTCTGCACAGCTATTAGGAAAAATGAAGTTGTGAAATTTGCTTATATATAAATAGACATGGAGAGTGTCATGCTGAGTGCAAAGAAAGAGGAATAGACGTAGAATGATTGTATTCATTTGTGTGATATTAAAAAAAAAACCACGGGCCCGGAGAGATAGCACAGCGGCGTTTGCCTTGCAAGCAGCTGATCCAGGACCAAAGGTGGTTGGTTCAAATCCCGGTGTCCCATATGGTCCCCTGTGCCTGCCAGGAGCTATTTCTGAGCAGACAGCCAGGAGTAACACCTGAGCACTGCTGGGTGTGGCCCAAAAACCAAAAAAAAAAAAAAAAACACATCAGGGGACCCGAATGATAGTATAATACAGCAGGTAGAGCACTTGGCTTGCGTGCAGCCAACCTGGATTAAGACCCAGGCTTCCCATATGGTTCCCCAGAGCACCATCAGGAGTAATTCCTGAGTGCAGAAACAAACTAAAAGAACATAGTATGAGATTAATACTCAATAACAACAGGCCAGGAGGACTAGTCTATAGTAGAAAGCTTGCCATAAAGGGTAGGATGGGGAGGGTGTACAGTAAAGACAGATGAGGAACCATTATGACAATATATTGAAAATGATCACTCTGGACAAGAACTGGGTACTGAAAGAAGGTAAAGTGATATGCATGATACCCTTTCATTAACAGTATTGCAAACCTCAGTGCCTAAAAGAAAATTCTTTTTTTTTTTTTTTTTTTTTTTTGGTTTTTGGGCCACACCCGGTGACGCTCAGGGGTTACTCCTGGCTATGCGCTCAGAAGTCGCTCCTGGCTTGGGGGACCATATGGGACGCCGGGGGATCGAACCGCGGTCCGTCTCCTAGGCTAGCGCAGGTAAGGCAGGCACCTTACCTCGAGCGCCACCGCCCGGCCCTAAAAGAAAATTCTTTATCTCTCTTCTGATCGGATCTTCTGTGACCTGTGCTCCTAATTCTTTTGTTTTGACCTATCATGCTCTATCTTAGACAGTAGTCTTTTCTGATAGTGTTTGTTTCATAAGAGCACTCAAATTTCCTTATTAGAAACAATGCAGTTATTTCTCCAACTGCACTCAACACTTTTTGTGGTGAGCTTCATATCTTGAGCTATTCCTCCCGGCACTCATCTCTTATGTCTCTGGGCATTATTACAATAATATCTTTTATTTTTCTTAAAACCCATAGATCAGGGGGCTGGAGAGATAGCATGGAGGGAGGGCATTTTGCCTTGCATGCAGAAGGACCTTGGCTTAAATTCTGGCATTCCATATGGTCCCCTGAGCCAGGAGCGATTTCTGAGCATAGAGTCAGGAGTGACCCCTGAGCACTGTCGGGTATGACGAGAGAGAGAGAGAGAGAGAGAGAAAGAGAGAGAGAGAGAGAGAGAGAGAGAGAGAGGAGGGAGGGGAGTGGAGGAGAGGAAGGAGAGAGAGAGAGAGAGAGAGAGAGAGAGAGAGAGAGAGAGAGAGAGAGAGAAATACCATAGATGAGTGAGGCTATTCTGTGTGTCTCTCTCGTCCTCTGACTTATTTCACTCCACATTATTAATGACTGAGAGAAGTAGAATGCCTGTCTTGAATACAGGGAGGGGATTGGGGAGGAGGGAGATTGGGGCATTGGTGGTTGGAATGTTGCACCGGTGAAGGGGGTGTTGTTTATATGATTAAAACCCAACTACAATCATGTTTGTAATCATGGTGCTTACATAAAGATATTAAAAAAATAAAAAAGTTACATAAAAAAGTAACAATGCAATTTTCAATACTGACTCTTCATTGTAATTCACTTCAGTAACTAACAAAAAGTCACTCTTGTCAAAGTACATAAACTAGTTAAGTTTTGTTATCTTTTGATAAATACATAAACTTCGATAAGTCAAGGTTTTTGGTTTATTTTTATTGATCTATTTGAGAACTTAACACATCATATGCATTCAAAAACATTTCTTGGATTAGTGCCTTTTTAAAAATGCTTTTAATCTGTAGAGACTGATTTATTGATCTCGGATAGATTCTGGCTATATTATGTCTTCTCCACTCAACACTTTCCCTCTCCTTTTGCCCCCTCCTACTTTTTTTCTCCCTAAAGCACTTCAAATTCCAAATCTATATAAGACTCTTAACTCTCCCATCCACCTCCCTAACACTGTACATCTCCCACCCACCTTGTTCTTTCTATCTCCATGAATAGTCCTACTATATGCTAGCTTCTTAAAATGAAAAAATCTGGATGCCATTATCAACTTCTTGCTTTTCTTTCATATACTGTCAGTCACTAAGAGTCTAGTTTGTTCTTCTAAACTGCTTTTCCTATCAATTTCTTTCCATCTCATGCTACTCCTCTAACTCATGCTTCTTTTATCGTAAAATACAATAGCAGCTTAATGGGCATTTAAACCCAGTCTAAATACAAAAGCCATCATAACAAATATTACTAATATTGCTACTACTTTTTTCAACTGTATTCCTTAATATTCTTCCCCTTTCTGAGGAAGAAAAGTTTGTTGTTGATTATTTTCCAGGGGCAGCAGGGGCTGATTAGAAAAAAATAATGTGTCCCATTTATGATTTGTGGTCTGTGGTTTTGATTTTTTGTTTGATTTTTGTTTGTGGGTCACACCCAACGGCTCTAAGGGTTTACTCTTGGCTCTGCACTCAGAAATCACTCCTGGTAGTGCTCAGAGGACCATATGGATGCCAGGGATTGAACCCCAGTCAACTGCATGCAAGGCAGGCATCTTATCCACTATCCTATCACTCTGGCTTCAATTTTTGGTATGCAATTTTCTTTTTCTTTTTCTTTTCTTTTTTTTTTTCTTTTTCTTTTTTTTTTTTTTTTTGGTTTTTGGCCACACCTGGCGGTGCTCAGGGGTTACTCCTGGCTATCTGCTCAGAAATAGCTCCTGGCAGGCACGGGGGACCATATGGGACGCCGGGATTCAAACCAACCACCTTAGGTCCTGGATTGGCTGCTTGCAAGGCAAACACCACTGTGCTATCTCTCCGGCCCCTGGTATGCAATTTTCTAACCTAATTTTCTAAGCCACAATGTTCTGATCCATCATGACATTGGGTATCATTAGCTAAATCTTAATGCTTTTGATCAAGTGATCAAAAGTCTTTATTACTTTTGTTTGTAAGAATTTCTTTTTTGTTTTTTTTTGGGGGGAGGGGTTTTGGGGGGGTGACACCAGGTGGCACTCTGGTTACTCCTGCTCTGTGCTCAGAAATTGCTGCTGGCAGGCATGAGGGACCATATGGGATGCCGGGATTCGAACCACCATTGGTCCTGGGTTGGCCGCTTGCAAGGCAAAGGCTCTACGGCTGTGCTATCTCTCAGGACCATAAGAATTTCTTGATACTCTTACAAACCTTCAATCTTGATCCTTTATTCCCACCTGTTTTTAGGTTCAAAAATAGCTATCTGGAGGCTGTGTTCTTGGAGAAAAGGCTGCATTTTTTTCCTGGCTTCCCTCAATGTCTCAAGATACCCTGCTTTTCTTTCTTGCATCCCACAAACTATTTCCTTTCCTCAAACTATTTCCCTCATCCTTTTACTGCAGCAGATTTCTCCTTAGTTGATGAGATTGTGTTTATCTCCCTTTAAACTCACCCTATCCTGAATAGTCAGTCATTGATGTCTTTAACTCCCCACACCTCCTCTTTAAATAATGATGTGGGTACATTATTCTCAAAGCTTATGCTACCAATTGTTTCCTGAATATCTGATATGCAGAAAACACAAAACGAAAGTACCATTTTAAAGATGGTTTTTTTCCATTTAGAATATAAGCTACTCAAGAACAGGGACATTATTTTCTGTATGTTCTGTTGTGTCTAGTGCACTGTAAAGACAATAAATATTGATGATGGGGAAAATACATAGTAGCCTTCTAAAGGGTATTATTCAAAGAAAGCTGTGATTACTTTCACATTTAAAGGAATATACATATAAAGGAATGCAAATGATTTTTGTATATCGATTAAAAAGCAATTTTCTATATTTGTTTACTGTTTCTAGGAGCTTTTTTGTGGACTTTTTAGGGTCTTTAATGTATATCATCATGTCATCTTCAAATAAAGATAATTTGATTTACTCTTTTCTAATTGGGTCCCTTTTATTTTCTTCTCTTTCCTGATTGCTGTTGCTGGAACTTCTAATACTGTGTTGAATAAGATAGAGACAATGGAAATCCTTGCCTGCTGCCTATCCTCAGTAGAAATACTTTCAGTTTTTCATCATTAAAAATATTACTGGGGGGCTGGAGAGATAGCATGGAGGTAAAGTATTTGCCTTGCATGCATAAGGACGGTGGTTTGAGTCCCAGCATCCCATATGGTCCCCTGAGCCTGCCAGGAGCGATTTCTGAACATAGAGCCAGTAGTAAACCCTGAGTGTTGTCAAGTGTGACTCCCCCCCCAAAAAAAAACAAAAAACAAAAAAAATACTACTGCCTTATTATAGATAGCTGTTACTATGGTAAAGAAAGTTCCTTACACCCTAACCATCTTTGTCATAGTGATTTCTTCTCTACTTTAATTGCATACTCACACTATTTATGGAAAACTTTGTACCTGTGGTACTTTAGTACCTGAAATTTTCCTAGCCCTTATCTCTTGTTTTTATTATCACAGTCTCCTTTTTTTTTATATGCCACAAATGAGTGAGATTATTCTATACCTTTCCCTTTCCTTCTGACTCATTTTGCTCAACATAATACTTACTCTCCATATCAATTCATATAAAAGCTTATTTCATGACATCCTTTTTTTCTAGCAATTGCATAGTATTTCATTGTTCAAATGTACCATGATTTCTTTTTTTATTTGTTTGTTTGTTTTTGGGCCACACCCAGCGGTGCTCAGGGGTTACTCCTGGCTGTCTGCTCAGAAATAGCTCCTGGCTGGCATGGGGGACCATATGGGACACTGGGATTCTAACCAACCACCTTAGGTCCTGGATCGGCTGCTTGCAAGGCAAACGCCGCTGTTCATTTCTCCCATATTTTTTGGATGGGTTAATTTTTTTTTTTTGCTAAATTCTACCAGTATCTTGTATATATTGGATATTAACCTTTTATCAGATGGATATTGGGTGAATAGTTTTTCTTATTTCATGAGTGGTCTTTGTATCCTAGTCACTGTTTACACTCAAGTACAGAAGTTTCTTAATCTAATATAGCCCATTTTATATCTTTGCTTCCACTTTCTTGGCAAGTGATGTTTCACTCTTTAAGATGCCTTTGCTTCAATGTCATGGAGTGTCCTATTTAATATTTTCTTCTATGTATCTGATGGTTTCAGGTTTGATATCAAGGTTTTTATTTCATTTTGATTTTGTACATGGTGTTACAGAGATGTCTAAGTTCACTATTCCGCATGTAGTTGACAAGTTTTTCCAGATCCACTTGTTGAGGCTTTCCTTGCTCCACTTTACATTCCTTGCTCTTTATCAAAGATTAACTGAAAAGGATCTGTTCTTTTTTTTAGGGGGGGGGATTCACCACACCTGATAATGCTCAGGAGTTACTCCTAGCTCTGTGCTCAGAAATCGCTCCTGGCATGCTCCAGGGACTATATGGGACATCTGAACCCGGGTCCATCCCTGGTCAGCCACATTCAAGGCAAACACGCTATCTCTGTGCTATCTTTCTGGCCTGAAAGGGATGTCCTAAATATGTCTTCTCTTTCATTAATTGTATATAAAAAAGCCATGAATTTTTGTATTTTAATTTTGTAGCCTGCCACTTTACAAATCTGTTGTTTCTGGTAGCTTTTTTGTAGTCTTTAGAGTTTTCTAAATACAGTATCAAGTCATCTGTAAACAGTGAGAACTTGACTTCTTCCTTTCCTATTGGGATGCCCTTGCTATGTTTTTCTTGCACAATTGCTATGGCAAGTGCTTCTGGTACTATATTGAATAGAAGTGATGAAAAGGGACAACCTGTCTTGTGGTATATCTTAGAGAAAAGGCTTTTAGTTATTCCCCATTGAGTATAACACTTGTCATGGGCTTGTGATAAATGGCTTAGTCTATATTGAGGAAGGTTCCTTCAATTTCCAGCTTATTGAGAGAGTTTATCATGAACAGATACTGGATGTTGTCAGATCCTTTCTCTGCATTGCTATTATCATGTGATTTTTATATTTTTTGTTTACATAATGTATTTATTGATTGATTTGTCCATGTTAAACTATTCTTGCATCTCTGGAATGAATTTTATTTGGTCATGTGTATGACCAACAATTCATTCTTGGATTATATTTACTAGTATTTTGTTGTGTTCATCAAGGATATTGGCCTGTAACGCTCTTTGTGTGTGTGTGTGTATTTGTGTGTGCTTGTGTGTGTGTGTGTGTGTGTGTGTGTGTGTGTGTGTGTGTGTGTGTGTGTGTGTGGTATCTGTCTGCTTTGGGTATTAGATGATATTAGCTTCATAGAAACCATTTGGGAGTGTTTCTCTTTCTTCAGTTTTCTGGAAGAGCCAGAAAAAGATTGGCAGTAGGTCCTCTTTAAAGATTTGAAAAAATTTACTAGTGAAACCATCAGGGCCAGAGATTTGGTTTTTGTGAAGCCATTTGATTACCATATCAATTTGCTCAATAGTGATAGGTTTATTCTTCCACATCATCTTGGAAGGTCTTATGAGCCAAAGATTTTATCCATATCTTCCAGGGCCTCTCATTTGTGGCATATTTTTAAATTAATCTCTGATTACTCTTTGAATTTCTTTTTTTTTCTTTTTCTTTTTCTTTTTCTTTTTCTTTTTTTTTTTTTTTTTTTTGGACCATACCCAGTCACGCTCTGGTTACTCCTGGCTATTCACTCAGAAATCACCCCTGGCTTGGGGGACCATTTGGGACGCCAGGTGATAAAAGCACAGTCCATCCTAGGCTAGCACATGCAAGGCAGACAGCCTCCTTATTTCCTGTGCCACCGCTCCGGCCCCTACTCTTTGAATTTCTGTATTATCTGTCAGATCATCCTCACTCTCATTTCTTTTTTTTTTTTTTTTTTTTTTTTTTTTTTTTTTTTTTGGTTTTTGGGCCACACCCTGTGACGCTCAGGGGTTACTCCTGGCTATGCGCTCAGAAGTTGCTCCTGGCTTCTTGGGGGACCATATGGGACGCCGGGGGATCGAACCGCAGTCCGTCCTAGGCTAGTGCAGGCAAGGCAGGCACCTTACCTCCAGCGCCACCGCCCGGCCCCTCACTCTCATTTCTGATTCAATTTATTAAATTTCTCTCTTTGTGAGTTTTACTAATGGTTTATCTTGTTTATTTTTCAAAGAACCATTTCTTGCTTTCATTGATATTTTTGGATTTTTTAATATCCAGTTCATTAACTTCTGCCCTAATTTTTAATATTTTTTCCACCTCCTAGCTTTTGGCTCATTTTATTAGTCATTTTCCAACTTCTGTACCATTAAGTTACTAATGTAGGCATTTTCTTCCTTTCTGATGAATTCTTGCAAAGCAATAAATTTTTCTCTTAGTACCACTTTCCTGTGTTCCACAAATTCCGTTTTTAATATACATCTATTTTCAGTGCATCATAGTCTGAAAAAATAATTGATAGAATTTTTATCCTCTTGATTTTATGGTGGTATGTATTACTGTCTGTTTTGGAGAATATACCATGTGCATTGGATAAGAATGTGTATTCAGCCTTATGTGTGTGAAAAGTCCTATACATATCTACTAAGCCTCTCTCTTCCATTCTTTCTTTTTTTTTCTTTTTTTTTTGGTTTTTTGGACCACACCCGTTTGACACTCAGGGGTTACTCCTGGCTATGCACTCAGAAATTGCCCCTGGCTTGGGGGGACCATATGGGATGTCGGGGGATCAAACCACGGTCCATCCTACGCTAGCGCTTGCAAGGCAGACACCTTACCTCTAGCGCCACCTTCCCGGCCCCTCCTTTCTTTTAAAGAGAGTGTATCCTTGTTGAGTTTTAGCCAGGTTAAGCTATCAAGAGGTGAAAGAGCATGTTGAAGTCTCCCACTATTATATATTGCTGTTGATGTTTTCAAGTTTATTAGCAGTTACAAATGGCCAAAAGGCATATGAAAAAAGTCCTTCAGAGCCCGGAGAGATGGCACAGCGGCGTTTGCCTTGCAATCAGCTGATCCAAGACCAAAGGTGGTTGATTCGAATCCCGGTGTCCCATATGGTCCCCCGTGCCTGCCAGGAGCTATTTCTGAGCAGACAGCCAGGAGTAACCCCTGAGCACCACTGAGTGTGGCCCAAAAACCAAAAAAAAAAAAAAAAAGAAAGAAAAAAGTCCTTCACATCATTAATCATCAGGGAATTGTAAATCAAGATATCAATGAGACACCATCTTACACCACAGAAAATGTCACACATCACAAAGAACAAGAACAGGGCCAGAGAGATAGCATGGAGGCAGGGTGTTTGCTTTGCATGCATAAGGACGGTGGTTTAAATCCCAGCATTCCATATGGCCCCCTGAGCCTGCCAGGAGTGATTTCTGGGTGTAGAGCCAGGAGTAACCCCTGAGCACAGCCAGGTGTGATCCAAAGACTAACAAAGAATCTACAGTGCTGCTATAGATTCAGAGAGAAAGGGAAATATTCACTGCTGTTGGGAATTTTAACTGGTCCAGGCCTTTTTCAAAATCAGTATGGATATTCCTCAAAAAAACTTTTCAAATAAGAATTTGAGATTCTTATCTTCTGTTCTTCAATCTAAAGAGTTCCAGAGAGATAGTATAGATGTTTAGGTTCTTGCCTTACATGTGGCTGATTCTGGTTTGGTCCCTAGTACTGCATATTGTCCCCTCAGCACCACTGGTTATGGCTCAGAGACAGAAAAAAAAATTGGGGGGGGGCCACACCCGGTGACGCTCAAGGGTTACTCCTGGCTAAGTGCTCAGAAATCACTCCTGGCTGAGGGGACCATATGGGACGTTGGGGATCAAACAGAAGTCTGTCCTGGGTCAGCCAGGCAAGGCAAACAGCCTACTGCTGTGCTATCACTCTGGCTTCAGAAAAAAAAATTTTTTTTTAAATCTAAAGAAGAGCAATTTTCTTTAAAAAGCATACATATTATCATAGACCTCACGTATTTTTAGTGTGCTTGTTGAAGTGACCATGAAAATAATCAAATTAAATTTTTTGAAGGGGCTCGAGAAATAATACAGTAGTGGGGGCTCTTGACATTGTCCTGCCTACTCAAATTCAATTCATAACATCCCATATGGTTCCCTGAATCCCACTAGTAGTGATCCCCTAACACAAAGTCAAGACCTGTGTAAGTAAGACCTGGCCACCAAGAGTAGCCCCAAACCTAAAATACTAAATAGAATTCTCTTTTTTTTTTTTTTTTGGTTTTTGGGCCACACCAGGCGATGCTCAGGGGTTACTACTGGCTGTCTGCTCAGAAATAGCTCCTGGCAGACACTGGGGACCATATGGGACACCAGGATTCGAACCAACCACCTTTGGTCCTGAATCGGCTACTTGCAAGGCAAACGCCACTGTGCTATCTCTCCGGGCCCCATAGAATTCTCTTGAAGACAGAAACTGACTTGTTCTCATCTCTAGGCACAGAAAACTTTTGTTCTTTTTGCCAAAAATGTGATATACTTTATGAAATAGGAGAATTACATTGTGAAATTTTGATTTCATTAATTATCCTTTGAGAGATTGGGGATTTTTGTAATGTCCAATGTAATCTTAGTAGTTAATTTTAGTATATTCATTGTTTGAGGGAAACATTAGGTGCTCAGGATTTTCTATGGCTCTAAGCTCAAAGGATCACTCCACGGACCATATGGGGTTCCAGGGATTGAACCATAGTCAGCCATATGTAAGGCAAATAAATGCCTTACTCTTTGCAAGGGGCTCCAGCCTCTACCCCAGTATATTCTTTGTTGTTGTTTTGGTTTTTGGTTTGGAGCCACACTGGCAATGTTCAGAAGTTATTCCTGGTTCTGTGCTCAGGTTTCTTGACAGGCTTGGGAAACCATATGCCAGGAATCAACCCTGGGTTGGCCACCTGCAATGCAAGTGCCCTACCCACTGTGCTATTATTGCTCTGGACTCTTAGTATTTTCTTTTTTATAGCATGAGCCTCCACAATTTAAAAGAAGCTATTAAATGTTCTAGATGAGAGGTTCTCAAATTTATTTGATCTACTAGCCCCTTTTCAGAAAAAAATAATTACAGGGGAATCCTCTCAAAATCTGCCTTCATTAAGCAACCAAGAACAAAGTGCCACTCCTACCCTTTTTGTATGCAACGTTCCTATCATTCCAGAGCAAATTCTGGGGTGGGGAGCAGCAGTATCTTCTACTGTGGGATACATTGTTCTGGATGATGGACAGAGATTTATTTTAGAGAACATGGAAATAATCTTATTGACAATTCACATGGAAAGATGAGATGATTTCTTCAGTCCACGCTAGAAAGCTAATTATCTTTGAATATCTAGTCTTTAAAGTTATCTAAAGAGGATAATCACTTAATCTACTTTTATTGGAAAATAAATTAATATTTTACATTAGGAGATACCATTTTTGGTATATGGTACTAGTCTATTTAGGTCTAGCCTCTTTTATTGAAATACTTACTTGAGTTAAAAATGGAGTTCTGGACTTTTTTGTTTGAGGGGTGAGAGTACCACACCCAGCAGTGTTCAAAGAATTGCTCTTGGATCTATGACTCTTAATTGGAGTGGGGGACACTTCTAATGGTACTAGATGTCCTCTTCACCTCCTTTACCCAAAATTTATTCCTGTTCTTTTTTTCCTTTCAGCTTTCCATGGAATCAAATAAATCTATAGATGTGCTCCAAGGTGAAGTTTGTGAGATCTTGGATGAAATGTGCCACAAGTTGCATCTGGGAGCCATCCGTGTTTTTGCCTTTGCCCTGAGCAAAATATTTAAACAGATTTTCTCTAAAGTGTGCGTAAATGAAGAAGGTATTCAGAAAGTGAGTACTGCTTGTTAAAAAAAATAACCTTTTTTAGGGACATGACTCTAGTAAAGTGTATGCCATACATAGTTTAGGATATAGGTTGAACTATGTCACCACATACAAAATAAAATTAAATAACTACTTCTTTTCCTTATAGTTTAGTCAACTGAAAAAAACTCACTGACTGAAATGGTCAGACCCTCATCATAAGATATCTAGTAAAGGCAGAAGTTCTGCTTTTAGAAAGTGTTCTTTCTCTCTTTCACCTTCAGACTCCAGGCTAAACAGAATTTGTCAAATAAGACATGCACTAAGTATCCAGAGAGGTGTCTTTCTTATAACCTTCCATGTAATCTATCCAGGTTTTATCTTCAGGACCCTTATGGACTTCTGAGCTAACCAGGAGTGATCCCTGAGCACAGGGCCAGTAGTAAGCCCTAAACAATGCCAGCTGTGGCTCAAAAAACAAACAAAAGGCAGATACAGTGGAGGGGTGTTTGCCTTGTATGTGGCCAACCCAGAAGGGACCCGATTTGATTCCCGGCATCCCATATGGACCCCCCCAGCCTGCGAAGGGCAGTTTTTGAGTACAAAGCCAGGAGTGACCCCTGAGCACCGCTGGGTGTGGCCCGGACTCAATCAATTGATCAATCAATAAAGTCTAAAACAACAAACAAACAAAAGGCATGAAGACTAATCTAGTCTAAGATATTCACAAATATAACCAAAGTAAAAAAATTATATATATACATATATATCACCTAGATCTCATCATATTCTTTCCCTATTTTCCTTTACACTTTCCTCAGTAATACTCAGATGTTTTCTTATAAACAAAAATACTCTGATATAATTTTAAATTAAAAAGTAAGCAAATTAATATAAATATTGATAAAATTGTAATGTAATCTACCATATTTCATTAATTGTCACAGTTATGTCTTTATTAGGAAAGGTAAATTCTACATCAGATGTGTTCCTATCTCTATAGATTTTGATGTTGTGGGTCCACTAGCAGTGGTACTCAGAGTCACACTCAGCAGTACTTGGAGGCTGTGTTTTTGGAGATTGGATTAGAGCACACTTTCCCATTCCTAGACTTTTAACCTAGAGCTCCTTAATCTCTATATTTTATGGTATCATTTTAAAAAATAGTATAGTTACCTTATAGCATTCATTTGAATTTGAGTGATTTTTATCAATAATAGACTCCGGTTGTGCATATTTGTCAGATAACCTCGAAGTGATATTGTATCCTCAATGCATCAGATAGATGGGGGACACTTGGTTTGCTTTTGTTCTATTACTTATAGTGTTCAGTTTCATCAGCTGCCAGGTTTTTCTGCTGTAAAGTTAGTGGGATTTTTGGTTGCTTGTTTTTTGTTTCGTTTTGGTTTGGTTTGGTTTGGCTCTGCTCAGGGATTACTGTCTCTGTATTCAAGGATCATCCCTAGCAGTTTCAGGGAGCTATATGGGGTACTGGGGATCTAATTGCATTAGTCCCATGTAATGCAAGCACCCTACCTACTGTATGATCCCTCCAGATTCGTTACTATTTTTTACTTTATAATTAATAAGCATATTTTGGAAAGCTACTTGGAAGAATGCAGACATAGCTCAGTAGGCTAGAACACATGCTTTGCATGCAGGAGGTTCAAGTTTAGGTTCCCTTGAGCCCCACCAGAATTGACCTCTGAGCAGAACCAGGAATAAAAGCACAGCACAGCCAGCTATTAAGACCTTCTTCTCCCAAACAATAAAAAGAATATTTCATAGTTGTGGGAACCAGGAAATGCTGCTGCTTGTATCTAAATGGTCACAAGTTACTTTTTCTTTGTTATTTTTCAGAAAATTAGATAATGTATTAATATCACTATTTTTACTGTTTTGTTTTACTGTTGTACTGTTTTTTGCAAACAGTGCTCAAGGATCCTCCAGGGTTACTCCCAGGTGCTCTGAGGAGCAACATGGCTAGAACTGAAAACCCTGCATTTGAAAATCATACGCTCCTGATCTGCCAGCCCTACTGATACTTTTGAAGTTGCTCTAACCTGAAGAGTCTATATGGAAATATTTTTCCCCAAATTCAGAAGAGATTTTATTTAAAGGGATAGGAAAAAATGGTAAAAGAGCAGGAAGTCTCCCATAGAATGGAAAGAGTTACCTAAGCAGGAGTCCCCAACTGGGTACCTAGTTATCCCAATAAGATGAACCCATTCTTGTTCAAAGTAATTTCAGTTTTGGAAAAATGCTATATTTCTCATATGTACAAAATTCTTAATGCAGTATACAACTAATATGTTCGTGATCATCAGCATTATTATGATCCATAAAATTTACTTTTAAGAGTCTTGCATTGTATGATGTAATTTAATTAGTACTTAACTTTTGTGTATGTACTAAAAGAGTCAAGAAAACATTGTGTTATTTGCCATCATGCATACTTATATTCTTCCATTTTCTGATATATGACTTTAATAAAATAAAATCTGAAGTTATTTAAATTGTAATATTTATTTTAAAGCTACAACAAGCTATCCAGGAGTATCCAGTTGTTCTGCTGCCTAGCCACCGAAGTTACATTGACTTTCTGATGTTGTCTTTTCTTTTCTACAATTATGATTTACCTTTACCGGTCATAGCAGCAGGGATGGGTATGTAATATTTTTCTATTTTTTAAAAAATTATAAAAGTTAAAATATTCACTAAAATTATTTTAGCAGTATCAAGATATTTGAAGAAGAAGATGAAAATAGCTTTTCCAGGATCTGGGGAATAGGTCACAATTTAAGGGCACATGTCTTGCATGTACAAGGCTCCAAGTTCAATCTCTAGTACTACTAGGGCTGCTGAGTATATGCTACTGAGTGTGAGCTAAGTCCTAACATTGAACTGGCCAACTCAGTTGACCTTGTATTCTGAGCACTGCTCAGAAGCTTCCCAGCCCACTCAACATACCCCACTCCCCATCAACCCCTTAAAAAAAAAAACAGCCTCAACTTCACTGTTTTAAAGTTCAGATGCTTTTTTTATACCATGATTTACTCTGCTTCAACATGCAGAAACAACAATATGTCTACTTTGAGTTTGTAATTTATCTTTAGATAATGTGATTATACTATTTTTTATTATACTGTCTTATAATATATTAACCTACCTTTGTTTTTGTATTTGATGATACGTCACCTACTCTTATCATTCATTAAATAGATCTCAGATTCATACATTTAATTTAGGTTACGCTTGGGGTTTTTTTGTTTGTCTTTTTGGAGCCACTCTTGGCTGTGCTCTTATCCTGCCTCTGTGTTGAAGAGTATCTTCTGGCTGTTCTTAAGGGTCCATATGCAGTGCCAGGATCCAGCCAAAGTCAGTTGGATACAAGGCAAATACCCTACCCATAGTACTATGTCTTTGGCCCTGATTTTGTTTTATTTTGTTTTGTTTGGGCCACAGCTGTTGGTGGTCAGGAGTTACCCTTGGCTCTCAGCTCAGGAATAACTCTTTTTTTTTTTTTTTTTTTGGTTTTTGGGCCACACCCGGTAACGCTCAGGGGTTACTCCTGGCTATCTGCTCAGAAGTTGCTCCTGGCTTGGGAGACCATATGGGACACCGGGGGATCGAACCGCGGTCCGTCCAAGGCTAGCGCAGGCAAGGCAGGCACCTTACCTTTAGCGCCACCGCCCGGCCCCCTCAGGAATAACTCTTAACAGGCACAAGGGATCATATGGGATGCCAGCAATTGAACCCAAGTCAGCCACATGCAAGTTAAACACCCTATCCATTTTTATTGCTCTGGCCTTTGGCCCTGATTTTTTTTAATTGTGATAAAATACTCACAATGCAAAACTTACCATTTGTAACCATTTTTTGTGAGTATAATTCAGTAACATTAAGTACATTCCCATTGCTATACAACCATCATCCAGAAAGTATTTTTATTTTGTAAAGCTGAAACTATATTTCACCCAGTGTCAATTACCCATTTTTATAATTTATTTATTTTTAAAAACATGATTTTACTTATGTATTTATTTTGGTTTTTTGGCCTACAGCCAGTGGTGCTCAAGGGTTACTTCTGGCTCTGCTCTCAGAAATTACTCCTGGCAGACTAGGGGGACCATATGGGATGCCAGGAAATCGCTCCAGCCATCTAATTACCCAATTTTACTCTTCCTTCAACCTTGGCATCTACCATTATACTTTATATATATTTTTGTATTTGTATAAATATTAAATATAAAATCATAGTATTTTTATATAAAAGTATAATATATTTATATAGATATAAGTATATTTATATATCTTTATATCTTCAGATTAATTTCTCTAGATACTTCATAGAAGTAAAATAATACAGCATTTCTCTTCCCCTAATTCCACTAACTCTATTAGGATTTATTCCTAAACTGAGAGCCAAGGGTAACTCCTGAGCACCACCAGATGTGGCCCCAAACTAAACAAAATAAAACATCCGGACCAAAGATATAGTACAGTAGGTAGGGCATTTGCCTCTCTAAATACTTCATAGAAATAGAATAATACGGCATTTTTCCCATCACCCCCCCTTTGGCCATACCTTGTGGTACTCATTGCTTACTCCTGGTCCTTTGCCTAGGGATCACTTTTTGCAGTGCTCAGAGAACTATATGTGGTATCAAGGATCAAAACCAGGTCTGCTGTGTACAAGACAAGCACCCTGCTTGCTGCACTCTTTCCAGCCTTATTTTTCTGTTCTTTACTGGTTTGCTTACTTGTAACATAATGCCCTTCCAAATTTATGTTGTAGCTTATATCAGACATTTCTTCCTTTTTTTCCTCTTCATGTATTCTCATTCACAATACAGATCAAGCATAGAGTCTGGGCTGAGGTGTACATGGAATGCATTTACTGTGCCTTCTCCTCTTTCTATATAGTTAGTGTAAAGAGTATAACGTATGGGCCTGGAGAGATAGCACAGCGGCGTTTGCCTTGCAAGCAGCCGATCCAGGACCAAAGGTGGTTGGTTCGAATCCCGGTGTCCCATATGGTCCCCCATGCCTGCCAGGAGCTATTTCTGAGCAGACAGCCAGGAGTAACCCCTAAGCACCGCTGGGTGTGACCCAAAAACCAAAAACCAAAAAAAAAAAAAAGAGTATAACGTATGGTAAATACCAGGAGGCCTGAATTTTCTTTCTTAGTTTAAGACTGAATAATATTCCCTTTAAATAAGCATACAGTCATGATTGCTGAAATGTGTTATTAGGCAATTTTGCCAGTTTATGACCATCATAAACTTAAATGGTTTAGCCTATTAGGTTCAATTTTGAATCTTTATTGATCATAAACACATTAAATAACATGTGATTATACCACACTTTTTTTTTTGGTGGATTTGAGTTTAGGAGCCATACCCAGTAGTACTCAGGTGCTTCTACTGGCTAGATGCTTAGGGGGTCACTTCTAGCAGTGTTTGGGGAACCATATGACATCATTGGATTCACATTAGGGTTTTGGTTTTGGTTTGGGGCCACACCTGGCAGCGCTAAGGGGTTACTCCTGGCTCTGTGCTCAGAAATTGCCTCTGGCAGGCTCGGGGGACCATGCAGAATGCCGGGAATCAAACCCTGGTTCGTCTCGGGTCAGGTGCGTGCAAGGCACGCCCTACCGCTATGCTATCACTCTGCTCCCACATCAGGGTTAAGTACATGTCAGGCAAGTGACTTAACCACTTGCACTATCTCTCCAGCACTATGATTTTTGTTTCATTTATTTGTCAGTGCATATTTGGTTTGTGTTTATTTTTTGGCTGTTGTGAATAGTGTGGTGCTATCACTCTTGGTGTCAAATATGTTCACGATCCTGTTTTATTTTTTGTGGACGTATGCTCAGAAGTAAAATTAACTGGGTTAATTTTTCCCAGTCAGAGGCTCTCTGACTGTGCTCAGGTGTGACGCCTGGTGGTGATCAGGGAACCATGTTTGATACAGAGGACTCAACTGGTGTTTACTGGTGTTACTTACCTATCTGTTTCTTTGACCCTTGCCCTTTTTTTTTTTGGTTTTTGGTTTTTGAGTCACACCTGGCATCACTCAAGAGTTACTCCTGGCTCTGTGCTCAGAAATCGCCCCTGACAGGCACAGGGGACCATATGGGATGCCAGGATTCAAACCACCATCATTCAGCATGAAAGGCAAACACCTTACCTCCATGCTATCTCTCCAGCCCAACCCTTGCCCATTTTTAAACCAAGTTCTTTGACTTTTGTTTTTTGTTGAATTATAGGAGTTATATATTCATATTATCGATATTTACATTATATCAAATGTTTTGCAAATATTTTCTCCCATTATGATTTTTTTGCTTTGCTGATACATCTTTGGATGCATCAGTTTTTATTTATGTAGTACAGTTTATCATTTGTTCTCTGTAATTTGGTGTCTTTTAAGAAGTTATTGGCACTGGTGAAGAGGGGGGTGTTCTTATGACTGAGACCCAACTATGATCATGTTTGTAGTCATGGTGCTTAAATAAAGATATTACTTAAAAAAAAATACTGTGAAATTCAAATTCATTACAGTTTTCCCAGCTTTTTCTTTTTCTTTTTCTTTCTTTCTTTTTTTTTTTTTGGTTTTTGGGCCACACCAGATGATGTTCAAGGGTTACTCCTGACTATGCGCTCAGAAATCACTCCCAGCTTGTCTATGGGATCAAACAGTGGTTATTCCTAGGTCATCCAAATGCAAGGCAAACACCTTACCATTGCACCACCACTTTGGCCCCTATCTCCTGCTTTTTCTAATAATTCTTATTAATTCTTATAGTTCTAGAGCTCTTATTTAGATTTTTTGATCCATTTTAATTTCATTGTTGTATTGTAATGGAAGGATTCAAGTTTATGTCTAGTAGTTTTAATAACTAATATTCAGCAGTGTAGCTGCATGTAATTTAGTAGTTTTTCTGCTACTGATAATTTTAAAAAGTGATATTAATGCTTTTATTTCTAGAGGATGAATCCCTAAAAATAGGGCTGCAAATTATCAGTTCCCTTTTAAAGTAGTCAGGAAAGGTGGTATTCAAATATATACCATTGTATAAAATGAAAATCTTTCAGGTATTTAAATACTTTAAAAGAGTTTTTATCTATATAGCTATATGGGGGAATTCTTAGAAAATTAGGGAAAATTAGGGAAAACAAAAGGACTGTTTCAAAACTGATAGAAGAGATCTTCATTTCAGATTTGCTTTCTTCAAACAGGCATACTTGGCGGGAGTGATAGCATAGCAGTAGGGCATTGCACGCGGCCGACCCAGTACAGTCCTTGGTTTTATCCTTGGCATCCCATATGATCCCCTAAGCCTGCCAAGTGCAGAGCCAGGAGTAATCCCTGAGTGCCTCTGGGTGTAGCCCCCCCCCAAAAAAAAAACAACCAGATACTTTAAAAAAGGATGATGATATTTTTTATGAAGGGTAAAAAGAAAGATGAGGGATGAGATTGGTTTGGCCTGGTTGTCCAGAATGTAGAGATGACAGTTAGTGTGTCATTCATGTCAACAGTTAGTGCTGACTAAAGAAATTAGCACAATGACTTTTCTTTTTGGAGGAATCTCTAGCAGAAATGCTGCTGGAGCCCACTCTTAGTATTCCAGGCTTCAGTCCCAATAGTAGCCAGCAAGCTCATGCAGTATCAAAACAGGCTGTCTCGCACAGTGAAGTATCTCTCCAGCCCTGGTGACATTATGAAAGTTATCATATTGTCTGCTTTTGCCCATCTCTGGTCTGGTTATAAGCACATGGTGTGTGAAAAGGCAGAGGTAACCTCTACCAGGGGTCTCAAGCTCAATTTACCTGGGGGCCGCAGGAGGCAAAGTCGGGGTGATCCTTGAGTGCAAAGTCAGTAGTAAGCCTTGAACATTGGGGGGTGTGACCCAAACAACTAAAACAAAACAAAAAAAGATTCCTCTAGGGCAGGGCCCCAAAATGTTATACAGAGGGCCGCAAGTTTGAGACCCCTGCTAACCTCTCAGCAAGTGCCTGCCCATCATCTCTAAAATTGTAGTAGGTTATTCTGTTGATTTTAATCTGAAATGTATGATTTGCGCTATAGAAGAATCTTATATACATGAACTCTTTCTTTATAGAGTTTTCAGTTTGGGTTTTTATAAAAAGTTTTTTTGTTTTTTTTTTTGGTTTTTGGGCCACACCCGGTAACGCTCAGGGGTTACTCCTGGCTATGAGCTCAGAAGTTGCTCCTGGCTTGGGGGACCATATGGGACACCGGGGGATCGAACCGCGGTCCGTCCAAGGCTAGCGCAGGCAAGGCAGGCACCTTACCTTTAGCGCCACCGCCCGGCCCCGGGTTTTTATAAAAAGTTTTAAGATGTGTAAATATTAACTTCTGTTTTTCAGACTTCCTAGGAATGAAAATGATTGGTGAGCTGCTACGGATGTCTGGTGCCTTTTTCATGCGGCGCACCTTTGGTGGCAACAAACTCTACTGGGCTGTATTCTCTGAATATGTAAAAACTATTTTACGGGTAAAAGCAAATATTTACCAAGTCCTCTTAACTGTTTTCTTTTGTGCTAAAATTTGCTATAAGATCTTACTTAAATTCTTCTGAGAGGACCACTTCCCTCCCCCAAATTTAGCTAACATCAGCATCCTCTTAATTCTCTTTATTCTGTGTGAATCTCTGATTTCACTTTCACTGCAACTGTGTCTGTTCAGAAGCTGGGGAGGTAGCTTGGCAAAAGAATCAAAAGAATCATTTATTACTTTGAGAGTAGGCAATGGGTTTTGTTTCCTTTGTTTGTGTTTTCTCGTTAAAGAATGGTTATGCTCCTGTTGAATTTTTCCTCGAAGGGACAAGAAGCCGCACTGCCAAGACATTGACTCCTAAATTTGGTAGGTTTTTTTATTGATTGAAAAAACAATTACAAAACCTAGAGGCTTCTAATCTGATATCATAACTGCTAAATGGAAGTTGGTACTTTTTCTGTGGTAGTCTTTTCTTTTTTAGTATAACTGTTACTGTAAGTTTATCTTTTTTGTATTGTACACTTTTCATATATACCTTTGTTTTTTTACTCTTCAATATGTTTTTAAAAATTACTTCCGTTATAGGTCTTCTGAATATTGTGATGGAGCCATTTTTCAAAAGAGAAGTTTTTGATACCTACCTTGTTCCAATTAGCATTAGTTATGACAAGATATTGGAAGAAAATCTTTATGTATGTGAGCTTCTAGGGGTTCCTAAGCCAAAAGAATCTACAACTGTACGTATAAGATAGCCAATCTTATTTTTATTGGAATTTAGAGAAAAATTTTGGTTTTCTCATGAACTAATTTCTGAATTCACTCCTTTTTTTATTTGTTTTCTCTGATTGATACTACTAGGGATTATTGAGAGCCAGAAAGATTCTCTCTGAAAATTTTGGAAGCGTTCATGTATACTTTGGAGATCCTGTGTCACTTCGATCTTTGGCAACTGGGAAGATGACTCAAAACCCATATAACCTAATTCCAAGGTATAAGGCCCATGTTCTTATAACTAACAAAGAAATGTGAACATTTGAAAGAGTGATTTGTAATTCTTGACTTTAGGATTGAAACTAGGTTTTCTGAAGCCATAAGCTTTAATTAGAGGAGAAAAACATGTTTTAAAATAATTAACTACAGGGTATATTTATCTATTCTAAGTCTGACAGTGCTCATTTTTTATAGGATAACCGGTATCTTTTTAATTTATTAAAGGGAAGAAATATGCCATTATGAACAGTATATCTAGGAAAATTATAGAGCACTATTTGTAAACTAGCTAAAGTATTTGCTTTTGTTTGTTTGTTTGTTTGTTTGTTTGGGGACCAGAACTGGCAGCACTCAGAGATTCTTGTTGGCTCTGTGCTCAGAAATCTTTACTCCTGGCAGACTTGGAGGACCATATGGGATGCCAGGGATCGAACCTAGGTCGGCCTTGTGCCAGGCAAATGCCCTACCAGTGTGCAATTGCTTCGGTCCTTGTGCTCTTATTGTTGATCCTAGAAAAGTTTGTATAATAATGTTTAAAACTATAAATTTTTGAGTTCTGATACAGGACTTTATATTATATTCTACTCGGAGACAGATTTTATAGTTTTATGAGTGAGGGATAGTGTGGTCTTTTAGAATGCAAGTGCAGATACATATTTGCATTTTCTTTGTTTATAGTAATATGTAAAGAAAGGAGACAAATCATTTTATGTAACTGCAGCATATATATCACTGTATATAGAATCACTGAATATATATATATAGAATCACTGAATAGCTAGTGTACCTCACTAACAGCTTTGTTAGCTATGAAGATAAGATCGGTGAGCTGCTACAGATGTTGGATGCCTTTTTCATGCCAAATACTTTTTTGGGGAATAAGCTCTACTGGGCTATGTTCTCTGTATTTTTCTGACCTAGGGTTTCTCTTTATAAATCTCAAATTAGTGTGGCCAGTTACTCCCTAGTATAAGACCCACTTAGTAACTACAGTTTTCATCTTAAGCTTCATTAATTGTACTGCTTTTAAAATCATAAGCATAGACATAGGCATATGGACTCAAGAAATAGTATAGGTATTAAGGCTCTTGTCCTTATTCAGCTGATTGTTTCAATCCATGGCTGCTTATAGTTCCCTATATAGGTTTGGCAAAAAAGAAATAATAATAAATTTAAATTTATTTAAATAGGCATAGCCCTCATGGTCCAGCCTGTTCATTATAGGTTCCTGATGTGGATTGTGTCAGTACTTTGCAGAAAAGCACATAGCCATCAGGCAAACAGCCTATCCAAGTACAGATATAAGAATCTGATTCAAGTGTTCCACAAGAAAGATTTTCAAAGTGCTATGAATTTTTAAAACACAGAATACTTACGTGCAGGAGGAGGCAAAGGTATTCACAGAAGCAAATTAATCCTACTAATAAATCAGCAAACATTTATTTGCCTGAAACCAGAAATAATGGGACCCTATAGTTTTTTCAGTAGTTCACCTTTTAAGAGCATACCTTGAGATGAATAGATTGATTATAGTATAATAAATCATATGTGTATGGTTTGGTTTGATTTATTTTACATCTGGTTTTTATTCCACACCAATGGTGCTCAGGGCTTATTCCTGGCTCTGCACTCAGGAATCACTCCTGGTGGGACTTGGGGTACTATATGTGGTGCCTGGGATTGAATCTAGTTCGGCCACATGTGAAGCAAACACCTTACCAGTTGTATAATCTCTTCAGCTCCTTAAAATTATATTTTTACAATGTGAATTAATTTAATTAGTAATTTAATTAATTTAGAGAATTCAGTTTGCAGAATATATGAGAAGACTCAGAAGGTCTTTCATCTCCCATTTCCCTGTCCACATTCTTCTAGGTAGCAGAACCATAATTTATTCTACTGTATTCTTCTTTTCAGATATATTCCTCAGAAACAATCAGATGACATGCATGCCTTTGTCGCTGAAGTAGCCTGTAAAATGCAGCTTATGCAAATTCAGAACCTCGTTCTGAACCCATGGGTCTTAGCAGTTGCTGTTCTGCTTCAGAACCAACCATCTATGGAAATTGATGCCCTGGTAGAAAGGACATTATGGCTAAAATCCATAGCCCAGGCCTTTGGGGGACTGGTCATTTGGCCTGGTATGTATGTGGAATGTATTTCATGAGAATGTTTTCTTATACTAACTTTAGTTTATTTATTTTTGTTTTTTGTTTTTTGGGGGGGATCATACCCAGTTATGTTTAAAGATTAGCATATTTTTCACTCTGTAAGACACACCTGACCAATTCACTGTCACTATGTACCTTAAATATAATGTGAGACTTGTAATTCACATTGGTCACAATAAAAATTATTGAAAAAAAAAAAACAATAAGTCCTGAGGATATGCCAGGTATAGCCCTAAGACAAAATAAAAATTATAAAAAATGAGGCCCGGAGAGATAGCACAGCGGTGTTTGCCTTGCAAGCAGCCGATCCAGGACCTAAGGTGATTGGTTCGAATCCCAGTGTCCCATATGGTCCCCCGTGCCTGCCAGGAGCTATTTCTGAGCAGACAGCCAGGAATAACCCCTGAGCACTGCCGGGTGTGGCCCAAAAACCAAAAAAAAAAAAAAATTATAAAAAATGAAAAAGACACACCTGGGGGCTGGCAAGGTGGCGCTAGAGGTAAGGTGTCTGCCTTGCAAGCACTAGCCAAGGAAGGACCGCGGTTCGATCCCCCAGCGTCCCATATGGTTTCCCCAAGCCAGGGGCAATTGCTGAGCACTTAGCCAGGAGTAACCCCTGAGCATCAAATGGGTGTGGCCCGAAAAACCAAAAAAAAAAAAAAAAAGAAAGAAAAAGACACACTTGACCATAAGATGCACATAGTTTTTAGATGAGGAAAACAATAAAAAAATATTCTAAATCAAATGGTACAACACGAGACGCCTTCAGGAGATGGCAGCTGGGAACAACCATCCTGTGAGGCCAAAGTATATTTACAGTACACGGTTGGTTAAAAAAAACCATTTTTTAAATACTTTTTTGTTAATATAAAAGAAGTCACAGCAGCAATCAAATAGTATTTATTTTTTCTTTTGGTTTTTGGGCCACACCTGGTGACACTCAGGAGTGATCTGGCTATGCTCTCAGAAATTGGTCCTGGCTTGGAGGGCCATGTGGGATGCCCGGGATCAAACCAAGGTCTGTCCTGGGTCAGCAGTGTGCAAGGCAAACGCCCTACCACTGCACTATCGCTCTGGCCCTCAGCAATCAAATAGTCTTAAACAAAAGCTCAATATGTGACGGTGAATGTGTGTTAACCTGATTGCTTGTACTATGTGGTATGTCTTTACAATAAAGGAGGCATAATATTATGGATGTTAGGTAGTTAGTATATGCTCTCCTACCCTGCACTCACACTTCAGCTCCAGGAGGCATTCACTTCATAAGATGCACAGACATTTTCCCCTATCTTTTGTGGGGAGTGCATCTTATGGTACTAAAATTACAATACTCCTGGCTGTACACTTAAAAATTATTCCTGGTGTTGTTCAGAAAGTACATGGAATGCCAGGCAAGTGCTCTACTGCTGTACTAGCACTCCAATTCAAGTTAACTGTTTAAACTGTTTGTTCTTGGTTTTTGGGCCACACTCAGTGTGCTCAGGGGTTATTCCTGGCTACGTGCTCAGAATTCGCTCCTTGCTGGGGGGACCATATGGGATGCTGGGGATCGAACTGAGGTCCATCCTGGGTCAGCTGCATGCAAGGCTAACACCCTACCATTGCGCTGTGGCTACGGCCCTAAAGCATTTTTTATTATAACACCATGATTTACCAAGTTCATAATATAGTCATTTAAGGCATTAAATGTTCAAGCATTAATCCCACTACCAGTGTGACCTTCCCTTCACCAGTGTCCCCAATCTCCTATTTACTACCTTAGGGCTTCCCTCCATGTAAACACAAACAAATCTACTTTATATTGTTTGTCATAACACAAAGTCAAATGTAATTATCTAAACTTAAGTCAAGTTGGGTTAATTTGAAATGATTGTTCTTTCTCCCTGGTGTTACTTAAGTCAGTGTCCAAGGACGAATTAGGCTGTGGTTGGTGCTAATAGAGCCATCTGTGTTATGGTTTAGGCTCACTGAGCTTGGGAAACTACTATGTAGCTTTTCCATCAGATTTTCTGTGATAGTACTGGGGCTGAAAGTGATATAAAATGTCAAGGTATTCCGCAGCCACAAATGACCTCAAAGTCAAGGATTTATATACTGAAACAGAGTTAGTGGCTGACAGTTTGATAAAGTTAAGTAATAGAGCTTAGCCATTTCTGTCAGGGGCTGCAGGGGTTGGCCTTCAGCTGCTGAGGTTCATACAGAAAGAGGAATCTGCTCCCACCCCTTCTGGAAATGCTGCAGAGATATCAGTCTGCAGCAGACCTGGGAAGTATCTATAACCATTGTTTTCCTTAGGAGCATATAGAGGAGCTGGGTCATTTTTCTACTGAGAAGATAGTGGGTGTGAGTGGAGGCGCTGAGTTTTTTAGTAGCAGGTTGGGTGTTAGGGGCTCAGCCCAACTCATTCCAAATATAGTCCCAGAGTTTTCAGATCTGTACATACCATGTTAACTTCTTAATTTAGGAATTATTAAATTCCTAAGCCTGAAAACTAAAATTTTTCTAAACTAAAAACATTTCTAAAACCTGAAAACTCTTATGTAAAATTAAATAGCATATTTTTCCAGAGAAAGGAAACCTAATCTTGGGGCCAGAATGGTAGTGCAAGCGGTTAGGGCATTTACCTTCTACGCGATAACCTAGGATAGATTGCTGTTCGATTCCCCTGTGCCCTATGGTCTCCCAAGCCAGGAGCAATTTCTGAATGCATAGCCAAGAGTGTCACTGGGTGTGGCCCAAAAAAAAAAAACAAACAAAAAAAGAAAACCTAATCTTTTTCTTATTATAATACATCTGATAGTAATAGTTTACACATGTAATATCTCCTTATGATATTTGAATATTTGGAGAACTAGAATCTTATTTTTTGGTAACTAAAGGAGTGAAATGTAATTTATCTTTTTAAAAATTTACTTGTTTTTTTGGTGCTCAGGGGTTACTCCTGGCTGTCTGCTCAGAAATAGCTCCTGGCAGGCACGGGGGACCATATGGGACACCGGGATTTGAACCAACCACCTTTGGTCCTGGATCGGCTGCTTGCCAGGCAAACACCGCTGTGCTATCTGTCTAGGCCCTACTTATTTGTTTTTATTTTGGTTGTTTTGCTCACACCTGGTGGTGTCAGATGCCTTCTCTGGCTCTATGTTCAAGAATCACTCCCGGCAATGCTAGAAATTGAACCAGGATTAGTGATGTGCAAGGCAAATGCCTTAACCCCTGTACTATCTCTCTGACCTTGAAAATAATATTCTAGTATTTCACATTTCTTCCCTTTTAAACCTACCTTTAAAAAATTACATTATATTCATAAATCATTTACCTCACTAAATTGTAAGAATTACAGGACTGATTTCTAAAACTTTACATAATTTCCTTCCTTCCTTCCTTTCTTTTTTTTTTTTTTTTTTTTTGGTTTTTGGGTCACACCCAGCAGCGCTTAGGGGTTACTCCTGGCTCCACGCTCAGAAATCACTCCTGGCAGGCTCAGGGGACCATATGGGATGCCGGGATTCGAACCAACGTCCTTCTGCATGCAAGGCAAATGCCCTACCTCCATGCTATCTCTCCAGCCCCATGATCATAAATAATTGTCTTATAACAACTCTATAAAAAGATTATCAGGGGCCGGAGAGATAGCATAGGGGTGTTTACCTTGCAAGCAGCTATCCAGGACCTAAGGTGGTTGGTTCGAATCCGGGCGTCCCATATGATCCCCTGTGCCTGCCAGGAGCTATTTCTGAACAGATAGCCAGGAATAACCCCTGAGCACTGCTGGGTGTGGCCCAAAAACCAAAAAAAAAAAAAAAGATTATCAGCTATAAATGCAGATCATGTTTTTGAGGCTTGTACTATGTTTTTGTTTTGGAGACACACCCAGTGGTGCTCAGGGATTGCTTCTGGCTATGCACTCAGGAATTACTCTCAGGCTGGGGAGATTTCAGTGTGCTTGAACTCTGTGGTTTGGATATTTAGTTCTGTCCTTCTTTAACACCAGTGTACCTGAAACCCTTGCACCCTGCTACACACACACCCTAATTATTTGTCATCTATTTTTCTCCCTCTACTTTTGTTTGGGACCACAACCAGCAATGGCTACTCTTAGCTCTTCTCAGGGTCAATCCTGGTGTTGCTTAGAGGACCATGCTGTATTAGGAATCAAACCCAGGCATCTCACATGTAAAACATGTTCTCAGACTATTGATTTGTTTCTAGCAACTTTTTTGTTTATTTTTGCTTTTGTGTCACGCCTAATGGTGCTCAAGGTTTATTCCTAACTTCATATTCTGGTACCATGCTTAATGGTACCTGATGGGTCTAGGAGAACATATGCGTTACCAGGGAAGTTCTGGTGCACTTGAGTAATTTTTTATATAAGTAAAAAAAAAAAAAAAAAAAAGACCTACTCAGTCTTCTTCTGTGCTAAGAGAGTGCCTCTTTGAGTTGTTTTTCATCTGTTAAGTGAGTTAACACCTAAATTAGATATGTGTTTGTATTAAGCATATTTCAGGCTGCCTTCTCTTAGTATTGTTAAATCGACATATATGTGTTTTCTTGCATGTAACTTGCATTATGGAATGTTGGATACCCTTGGTTCCTTAGTATTGGTTTTCAGAGTTGAAACTGATGTGCATTTCAGATCCATTGACAGATTTTACGACAGTGAGAAACTACATGACATGTTCTTAGAGACATTCAGTTTATAAAATAGTACTTTTAAAAATAACCTTTATGTACCATATACAGTTTGCATTATGATAATGTCTTGATAAAACACTCCAATATACCCTTTTCCTTTGGTTTATGTCCTCTATTAGGACATGATCATTCAGACCACCGAAACAGTTAACTGCGAACCAGAGACTTATGTTACAGAACCTACACATTGAACACTTTATGGCAAATTAACATTTTCTTTCTCTCTTTCTCTTCTCTTTCTCTCTCTTTTCCCTACTTCGTTCCTTCTCCTTTTTCTTTTTCTTCCTCCTCTTCTTCATTCCCATCAGCTCAATCTGTGTCAAATAAATCCACACTGTTAGTTTCTCTTTAGGAAAGGAACTTCAATACATAAGATGCAGCAGACAATAAATACTACATAGGGTACCCACCTACAAAGGCCTCACTACCACATTGCTTAGTACTTGAGACGCGAAAACCTTTTTGTATAGTAAAATGCTCCAGCCATTATCTAACCTTCATTTAGCAAGACCCAACCCCATTACTGATGAAGTGCCTAGAAATTGGGAAAAACCTCCCGACTCAACGCACTGGCTCAATCTTTTTTATTTTACTTAATTTTTTAAAATTTATTTTTACTGTTTTTACTTATTTTTCTTTTCTGCTTTCTCTTATCTTTTGTTCTCCCTTCCTCTCTTTCCTTTTTTTAAAAAAAAAAAAGGAAAAAGAAAAAAGAACTTCATGGATGCTGTTATGATCTCAGAATAAATTAAAATAGGGGCCAGAGAGATAGCATGGAGGTAAGGCGTTTGCCTTGCATGCAGAAGGATGGTGATTCGAATCCCAGCATCCCATATGGTGCCCCAAGCCTGCCAGGAGTAACCCCTGAGTGCTGCCAGGTGTGATCCAAAAACAAAAAAACAAAAAAAAAGAATAACTTAAAAATAAATAACACTTAAAAAGTAAATTGTGGGGCTGGTGAGATGGCGCTAGAGGTAAGGTGTCTGCCTTGCAAGCGCTAGCCAAGGAAGGACCTCGGTTCGATCCCCCAGCGTCCCATATGGTCCCCCCAAGCCAGGGACAATTTCTGAGCCCTTAGCCAGGAGTAACCCCTGAGCATCAAATGGGTGTGGCCCGAAAAACCAAAAAAATAAATAAATAAATTATACTCAAAAGTAAATAACACCTAAGTTACAAGGGTTGAATCAAATAAGCCCTCAGACTTCTACTGGTGACCCATCCTACTTATTTGCCATTTGCCTAAATAAATTTTTTTTAATGTATAGACGGTGAATCTGCTGAAGAAGTTATCCAGTCCAGCATTGTGCTGCATTCCAATATTGTCAGCCTTGTCAATGACCAGGTGATTCTGAAAGTGGACTCTGGAGACTCAGAAACGGTTAATGGACTTACGTTTCGGCACATTACTCTCCTCACATACTCAGCTTATAGGAACCAGTTGCTCAACATTTTTGTTCGTCCGTCCTTCATAGCTATGGCATTGCAGTTGATTTCTGGGTGCAGGAAAGGTAACTCTGGGGATTGTGGTCTTGAATTTTAGAGGAAACTTGGCCATTTAGAAGGCCATTTAAAACCTTCTTTCACCCACTTGTATGCAGTTTATAGCCTTGCAAGACAGGGAGCCTGTGCACTAAAAAGTTAAAATTTTCTAAATAGATGATGATTTGCTTTGGCAGTTGAAAGAAATTGAACTCCCTTTATAAATAAGAGCAGTTTGGCTTGAAAGTTGCAGTATGGAAGGATCTAGAATTTTCTTCTAGAGAGCACACAGTTGTACATTTTCTGATCTGATTCACTTTTGTTTGTTTGTTTTGGGTTTGGGTTTCTGGGCTACACCCATCAATATTCAGACTATTCCTGGCTCTGCTTAGGAGTCACTCTGGCTCTGTAGGTGATATGTGGTTTCAAGAATTCAAACCTGGATTGACAGAATGCCAGGCAAGGCCTAAACCCTGTAATCTATCCTTCCTTTTGCTGCCCATTTATATTCTAGATCCTACATTATTTTGCCCAGAGGAATGTGGGGTGGGGGTTAGATTTTATTACGGTGATTTCCCACAATTAGATTTATTTTGATGCTGGAGAAGGGTCATATGTAGCAGTACTCAGGGCTTCTCCTGGCTCTGCACTCAGAGATCACTCCTGGAAGGGCTTAAGGGACACCAGGGGGTGCTGGGGATCGAACTTAGGTTCCCTGTATGCAAGGCCCACCTTACTTGATGTATTGTCTATCTGGCACCCTTATTAGATTGGAGATTAGAGGACTAGTTGCAGTTTACATTCAGCCCTTAAAACTTCGATATAATTTGGAGCTGGAGAGATTATCAGTGGTCAGGGAACTTGCCTTGCATACAGAAAACCTGGAACCCCTAGTATTCCGTATGGTCTCCCAAGTTCTACTGGAAGTAATTCCTGAGTGCAGAGCCAGGAGTAATACTGTTGGGTGTATTAAAAAAAAAAAAAAAAAAAAAAAAAAAACCCTGCTACACTAGGGGCAAGGATGTGTCTCAATAATAGAACATTTGTGTTGCTCTATTCCTGGCACTACACGAACATCAAGCTAGAATTAGCTTTGAGTACTGCCAATTGGAATGTAGGCGCATGCACGCACACGCACACACACACATACACTATACTAGATTAGATTGCTATAAAGAGAAGCTTTGTGGAAGGAGGGGGATAGGAACCTCTCCAGCATTGCTGGATGCCACATGGTCATAACCAGCCAGCTATATTCAGGGACTTATGGTCCCAGGGATTGATTGAATTTGGGAGCTTTTGTGAATACAAGATGTGTTCTAACCCATTGAGCCATCTCCATAGCCCTAAGGACCTTAATGCATGTCCCTGGTTTATGGATAGGCCTTTGAAATAATCCATTTTAAAATACTAAAGATTTCTTGATTCAGTCTGAAAGCTTAAAAGACAATGTTGTAATATGAATTTCTTTCCAGATGATGTCTACAATTGCTTTTGCTTCCTACGTGATGTTTTTTCAGATGAGTTCATCTTCCTTCCAGGAAACATGCTAAAGGTAAAATTTTTTTTTTTTGTAAAAATTTTTTGAACCATTTCCAACAATTCCTAAGGGATTACTCCAGGCTCAGCTCTCAAGAATCATTCCTGGTGATACTCAGGGTACCACTGGCATACCAGGGATTGAAAACTAGGTCAGCTTTGTGCAATGCAAGCACCTTCACTGCTGTACTATTTTATTTCTCTGACCCCAACCAAAAATAAATTCTTACCATCAAGGAGCAAGTGAGTTCTGAAATTGTTAGGTATGGAGAAAGAGAGAAGGAAAATGTCTACCATAGAGGTAGGCTGTGAAAGTGGGGGAAAGGAGGGAAACTAGGGACATTGGTTATGGGAAATGTGCACTGTAAAAAGATGAATGTTGGAACATTGTATGGCTGAAACTCAATCATGAACAGTGTCATAACTGTATCTCCAAGTGAGTCAATTTAAAAATTAAAATTAAAAAAGAATTTTAATTGCCACACATTTTCCTGCTAAAAACTTGGGACTTTTACTTGGAAATTAGAGTTTTGATCTTGTCCGGTGGTTTGGAACCTTATATGAAAGATTGGGTTCCCAGAGCTGGAATCCTGGTTTACTGGGACAGGGTATTGACAGGATAAATAAAAAGCAGGTTAGATTTCTGTATGCTGTGCTTAGGAGGAAAAGTTTTATTCACTAAAAATGAGAGTAATAGTTTTTTTTAGCTTATATATTATCCTATTTTCAGGACTTACATTTACTGTTATGTTTTTGGGCCACATACAAATGTGTGCAGGGCTTACTCCTGGCTGTGTGCAGAAATCACTCCTGGTAGGCTTGGGGACCATATGGGATGTCAGAAATCAAACCCTGGCTGGCCGTGTGCAAGGCAAATGCCCTATCCTCAGTGCTATCACTCTGACCCTGACATTTGACATTTACTTTCTATTTAAATTTAAGGAGTATGATTATGCAAAATGAAAGAAAATCGATACCTAGGTCCTGATGTCTAAGGCCCATATGTTTGGGGGGTCTTTTTGGGGGGAAGAGGATTCACTCATAGTGATGCTCTGAGACCATGTGTGGTGCCAGGATGTAAAGCAGAGTGTGTCACATAGTAGGCCTTAACACTTGTGTTCTCTCTCCATTCCTCCCATTTTAATCCTAGATGAATCTCTACATAGCTGGTGTTCTCCGGTTCTGAGGGCAAATGGCTGTATATATTGAGATTAGCAGTCAACCTATTACCCTAAATTGAAGGATATCTCTGTCTTTTTCCTTTTTCCAGGACTATGAAGAAGGCTGTTGCCTGCTTTGTAAAATTGAGGCCATACAAATAACAGCAAAAGACATCCTAGTTACAGAGAAAGGAAAGGATGTGATAGAATTTTTAATAGGACTCTTTAAACCTTTTCTGGAATGTTATCTGGTATGTAAATTTTTTCAAGTTATTCTACATTTTCCTATACCATAGAACTAAGACTTCCCCACCCTGTAATTATTTCTTTTTTTTCAATAAAGCAAAATATTTTTAATGAGAAAATATTAGGGATGTTAGAAACATTTCATACAGGATATAATTCTGTCCTCCCATTTTCAGAATGGAGTATTTAGGGCTGAGGAAAACTCTAGAATGCAGAGTTGCTTTTGTGGATTATTTAGATATTTCCCCTCATGCCTTGACCCCAGGACCTTCTATGAGTTCACTTCTAGGGCATTGTCAGAAGAGGAGGACTTTCAATTAAGTCTTATCATTAGGGCCTTTTTTCCTACTGAATGTTCGTTATTGGTCCCTTGCTAGGTCCTAAACGTAGCTGGCATTTTCAGGTTTTTTGTTTGTTTGGTTGGTTTTGATTTTTGGGCCACATCTAGTGGTGTTCTGAGGTTAATCATGGCTCTGAGCTCAGGAATTAAGTCTTGGCAGTGATCAGAAAACATGGGATGCCAGGGATCTAATGCAAGGCAAATGCCCTCCCCACTGTACTATTGCTTTGATCCTTTTATTTTTATATTAAATTTCTTTATTTCCCAGCCTGTAATTATTTCTTATCTAGAGGATAAATCTCTTTCCCAGGTGAATGATAGAAGTAGAGAAGTTGATTAGTAGGATGAATGATTTCACCCTAAGATGAGACCTTGCCCCCTGTATCAAGACACTTGTCCCATTGCTGACCCAAGGAAATAATAGCATAATGATGCCATGAGTACAAAAGTTCACAATTGCAATATATCCAAGCATTTGTCAAGCTATTTCTTTTCTTTTTTTTTTTTTTTTTTTTTTGCTTTTTGGGCCACACCCAGTGATGCTCAGGGGTTACTCCTGGCTATACGCTCAGAAATCACTCCTGGCTTGGGGGACCATATGGGGCGCTGAGGATTGAACCAAAGTCCATCCTAGATCAGTCGCATGCAAAGCAAACACCCTACCGCTTGACCACTATTCCGGCCCCTGGCATTCTATTTCTTACATCTTTTGTTCATAGCATGTAGCAAGGTATTTGATATATATTAGGTACTTTATAAATATAAAATTTGAATGATGCACACAAAGTGTTTATATTTCTAAATGCTAATGTCAGAAAGGAAAGAAAAATGATCTTGTGTAAGTGTCTGAGGAATTTAAAGAAAGACAAAACACAAAAACTCAAACATTTAAAGGAAGGGGATGTATGTCTTTTCCTGAGAAATTGTGCCAGAATGTAGAGAGCGGTATGGGAGTTAAGATAGAGATCATTTAGAAGACTCTTGTCCATATTTGAAGATTATACTGTGACTCATTTGACTGTGCGTTAGAAGCCCTAAAACCAGCTTCCTCACACATGTAAGCTATGGTCATTACAATAATGTATGCCAGCCTCCTTCCACTAAATCTAGCACTTACGGAGTTTGGTAAAGACTACTTCTATGTTTAAATATCTTTTTATGGTAGAAATTATCAAGTGGGACAGACGGTGTAGCCAGTGGTAAAGATCATGCCTCGCTGCATACAGATGACCTGTGTTGGATCCCAGAGCAGCAAAATAAATAAAACATACCTTTATATTCAAATATTTCAGAGTACAACATAATCTTGGATAGTTTTAGAGAAAAAATGTCAGATACCTCTCTTCCTAAGCAAAATTAATCTGATGCTAAATTATTTTAAATCTGTTAAGTTGAAAGTATTAGTACAACTTTAAGCTTTTCTAGTTGTAACCAGTGATATAAAATCAAGAGGAATCTTTAAAAATTATGTACTTTTTCTCTCTATGATTTGGAGGGTCTTTATTCTGCTCTAATATGTTTCTTCAAGTGAGAGTATAAAATATTTAATATTGTATTTGATGCCCTATTTCTTTTTCTTTCATCTTTTAAAATCAGATCATTTGCAAATACATCTTAAAGGAAGATGACTACTTCACTGAGAAACAGTACTTTACTGAAGTTAGAAAATTCACTTATCAGCTTCTTGATCAAGGTCAGTCATACCTCTAAAGTGTATAATTTCTTTTAGTTAAGAATTGGGGGGCCGGCAAGGTGGTGCTAGAGGTAAGGTGCCTGCCTTGCAAGCGTTAGCCAAGGAAGGACCACGGTTCGATCCCCCGGCGTCCCATATGGTCCCCCCAAGCCAGGGGCAATTTCTGAGCGCGTAGCCAGGAGAAACCCCTGAGCATCAAACGGGTGTGGCCCCCCCCCCCCAAAAAAAAGAGTAAAAAATAACCCATGTATTCTTCCTCCTCTTCTCTTTTAGGTAGTACACAGTGTTATGATGTTTTATCCTCTGATATTCAGAAAAATGCCTTAGCAACTTTTGTGAGATTAGGTGCACTGGAGAAGAAGAAGATGTAAGTACTGTGCAGATCTCTTATGATTACTGAAGGGATAATATTGATGAATGATAGTTAAGTACAAAATCCAGAGAGAGAGGTGGTAATAATGTTTCATTATTCATCTCCTCTTCTTCTGTCATCTGTTTAGTAAACAAATTACCATGCAAATTTTATGTCATCATGAATAAAAATTATGTAGGGTCTGGAGTCATGCATTGCATTCATTGCATGCATCTGGCCCAAGTTCAATCCCAGAAACCAAAAATATAAAATAAAAATTATAGAAGCAAAGAAATAAAATTATTTTAAGCCACAATTTTGCTTTGATAAATGATTAGATGAGGGAGTATAGGGTCGTATGTATATTTACTCATTTAAATGTACATATTTGTATGTATAGCTTAGTGAATAAATTGAAGAGTAGTAAAGCTTAATGGGTAGACTCCTTAATAGGTCTCTTACATGGTTAAAAAAAAAACTAAGCATAGGGCTGGAACAGTACTGTAGTAGGTCGGGTGCATTCCTTGCATGTAGCCAACCCAGGTTTAATTTCTCAGGATCCTGGGACTGGAGAGATAGCACAGTGGTAGGGTATTTGCCTTGCATGTGGCCGACCTGGGAGGGACCCAGTTCCATTCCCGGCATTCCATATAGTTCCCCAGTCTGCCAGGGGCAATTTCTGAGTGCAGAGTCAGGAATAACCTGAGCACTGCTGTGTGTAGCCCAAAAACCAATCAGTCAATGAATCAATAAATTTTAAAAAATAATAATTTCCCAGGATCCCATATGATCTCCTAAGCCCATTCAGGAGCGATCCCTGAGATTAGAGCCAGAAGTAACATCAATAGATCATGTCCAGAACATCAATATATGTGTCAAAAACAAAAAATAGACTTCTTAACTACTTTAATCTGCTTTTGAGGATGGTGATTTTTTTATTTTTTTGTTCAAATCTGACACCACATATTGTTCCTGAGCAATACCACCAGGTGTCACTCTTGAGCATAAAGCCAGGAATAGCCGCTTGCACTGTGGTAGGTATGGGGGAAAGTACTGGGGGCAGATTGAGAACACAGCTGGGAAGGCATTTACCTTACACAGGGCCGACCTGGCTTCGATCCCTGGACTCCCAGATGGTTCCCGAGCCTGCAAGGAGTGATTTCTGAGTGCAGAGCCAGGAGTAACCTCTGAGCACTGCTGGGTGTGGCCCCAAAACCAAAATAACTATAAATAATGAAAATGTTGTTTTTATGTAATAAAGAAAACCTATAAACTTTTTTTCTCCTAGAAATAATGAGTGTACTTTTAAAGTTAATGAACCTGCCATGTCCAAATTGGAATCGATGCTTGGTGAGTACAGTTTAATAAAATATTTTTATATTGTATTTATCAACTTGTAGTAAAGCAAGCAACTATACATAAAACAGAAAATACTTTCTCAAAATGAATAATAGAATCCTTCTTGATACTATTGGAGTCTCTCTTTTTTATACTTCTTTCTCTTAAACAAAAGTCTGTATTAGATTTGGGGGTGTGGGTATGAGTAATAATACTTTAATATAAGCAGAAAATTATATCATCTAGAATTTCCCCCCAAGAAATTAAGGAGAAAATATGACAAAGAAAAGCATAAAATATATTCCTGCATAATTAATTGGGGTCTGAGATATAGACTCTTCACATTTCATCTTGATGGACAGTGAATGAGAAATATCTCTCATTTTAGTCTTTTTCTTCCTCTTTTCTCTTTTCCAGATGAAGGATCTGGGTCATTGTCTACATTACATAGATTTTTCTGAATCCAATATTGTAGGCTGACATCTTCAGTAATCCAACCTTTAAATTTTTCAGATCCTATATAAGTTCATAAAGAAATTAAACAGGGTCCAAAAAGACAAGGATATTGAATTCTCTTGATTCTTACTGTATATTATATATATTTAATACATATGTCATATATGTATTAAAGAACACTTCTTTTTTTCTTTTTGGTTTTTGGACCACACCCAGCGGGCTCAGAGTTTACTCCTGGCTCTGAGCTCAGAAATTGCTCCTAGCAGGCTCTGGGGACCATATGGGATGCTAGGAATCAAACCCAGGTTCATCCTGGGTTGGCTGCATGCAAGGCAAACACCCTACCTCTGTGCTATCCCTCTGGCCCCTAAGAACACTTCTTTAGGAAAGATCTTGGGTAACTTTACAAGGGAAGTAAAGAGAATATTAGTGAGTACGAGATCATTGGGTGATATACTTAATTATTTAATAATTATAAAAGTAATAATTTTGTATCTAATTCTAGTACAGTTCATTTGTCACAATTGCATTAAAAATCTTTAATTATATGCTTTTTGAGATTGGGGGCACACCAAGATGGGGATTTGGGTCAAAGAAAACAGCTGAAGAAAAGAATAGAGGAGCAGAGGAATAATTGAAAAAGAAAAGATGAAAATGCTATTTTCATGTTGAAGAAAATAGGTTGAAATCCTAGTCTTCTGTTGTCTTTGTTTTTGTTTTGAGTCTACACATAACAGTGCACAGGACTTAACTTCTGGCAAGGTCTGGGGACCATGTGGGGTGCAGGGTATGTAACCTGGGTCAGCTTCATATCCCTTTACCCACTGTACATCCTCCACTCTCCAACCCTCTTTGTAGTATCTGAAATCTCAAATAGTACCTAACCTCGAAACTCATTTTTGAATTTGATAAGAAAGGCATAATGGCAGATACACAAGTCTTCATTATGTCAATATGATGAAATTATTTTCTCATCAGAGAAGGTAAAATAATGTGAATATGAATATATTTGAATATTCCAGACTTAAAGTTTAGTAAACATGACTGAATTCAAATCCTGGCTTTGCCCTTTTTGTGGGATGCTGTTCTTGCCCATCCTGCACCTTTAAGATGGGATTGGTATCTTTTGTGGTGTTCATGAGCCTGAAAAAAACTGCAGAAGTGTCAGATATTTCTCTTGCCAGTGACTTAATCAAGTGCATAAAAAAGGGAATACTCTATGTCATCTTATAAACTTTCTTCTTCTTTTTTTTTTTTTTTTTGTGTGTGTGTGTGTGTATGTGTGTTAGGTGGTAAGACCCCAGTAGGAAAAATAACAACTGCGAAACTTTAATGATCACCAGTTACGGAAATGTGGCCATATAATTGCTGTCATCCAGGAACCTTTAGTTACAGCAGTTTAAAACAAAGGAAAAGGAATAACCAATCTTCTCGTTCTTCATAAGACTTTGAAAATGTAGAGAAGAGGATGATCAACTTAAGCAGTCTGTACTGTTTACCACCATAATGGTTAAAAAGACACTTGTCTCCGATTCTGTGTGTTTTAAAATAAAAGTCTTTTGAAAACATGTTTGGAATTCAAGACCCAACTCCTATTTTACTAATACTACTTAACACATTATAATGTATTAAAAACTTTTATACTGATGTTGGAATTAAAATGCATTATGAACACCAAAGACTGCGGCTATTAAAATAAAAGACACTGGGTATATGGTACATTTCTTGGTATGACTTTATTCAAAGTTGCTTCAGACAATACGAGTTTGTCAGAGATGTAAAATAAATCAGTTCGCTTGCATTAAATTTTGCCATCTAAGCCTTAAACTAATAAAGCTGGTTTAGGGAAAAGTATGCAACAAAGACAAATTCTGGAATATAACCTAAGTAGGCTAAGAATTCAAAGTTTGAAATAACATGAGTGAATACCAAAACCCTTTGCAGATAGCCATCTCTGGAAGGACATAAAGATGAGAATTTGGATTAACAGGAACCAGCTCTTCAGGATTTTGGGTGACACAGAAGAGTGTCATGAAGGATAGTTGTGCACGGAGACTAGCAATGAAATGGCCTGGTGTTTGGAGTAGGACCTGAGCGGCCATTATGACAGAGAAGTTGCGGATAGGTAAAACAACAAGAACTTGTTTTCTCAGTTTCAGAAGTTGGAAGTCTTCAGATCCAGGGTCCTAATATAGTCGCTTTCCTCTTGGGGCTCTTTTCTGGAGTGACAGGAGGCTGCCTTCTCACTGTGTGTTCACTTGTCCTGTTTGCTTGTTTGTGCACATTGGAGAACATAAATATACCACCCCTAAATATGTCTATTATAAGGGCTTTGGAGTCTGGATTCAGGTCACTCAGAAAAAGACATTCAAGGGATGAGAAAGATAGCTCAGGAGATGGAACTCTTCATGTAAGGGTTCATGTTATTTACTCCAGCATTACCTAGTCCCCTGAGCAAGTGCTTCTGGATGTGGCCCCACATTTTTGGGGGGCCACAATCGGTGACACTTAGGGGTTACTCCTGGCTAGGCATTCAGAAATCGCTCCTGGCTTGGGGGATTTATGGGATGCCGGGGGTCAAACTGAGGTCCATCCTGGATTAGCCATGTGCAAGGCAAATGTCCTACTGCTGCGCTATCATTCTGGCCCCTTTTAAGCCATGTCTTATGTCTGAAAATAAATTGAGATGTTAAAGGTTTTCTTGGGGGAATGATTTCTTTGAACTGAAACTTTTTACTGTAGATATGACAATTTAGCACTTTTTATTCCTCCCTGGTTCAATCCCCAGCATTGCAAGGTCAGCTGAGCCTCACTGGGATTAAGCCCAAACACCGCCTGGTGTGACACAAAGTCAACCTCCACAAAATATGAATGAAAAGATTGTTTATACTGCTGTAGAACCTATATCCCTAGGGCTCAGGCATGCCAAACCCAGGGCCTCATACATATATATGTTCTTCTACTTGAATCATATCACCAGCCCAAGATTTTTTTTTAATTTGTATTGTGACTGAAGTTCATTACATAAAATTATTTACAGTACAGTGACAATGAATGAAGGGCATTCCCACCATCAATGTTGTCCTCCCTCCACTTCTGTTCCCATCATGTCTCCCATTTCTCACTCCTTTACCACCACCACCACCCCCAGAATACTAGTGTAACTGGTCTCCACTTTATACCTTGTTGTAGGTTGGGTATCTATTTTGTTTGGTGTTCCAGTCTGGTCATTTTTTTGTTTACACTACATGTTCATATGACTGGTCCTGGTATCATCCTTTTCCCCCCTCAAGTTATGAGGCTGAATGATTCAAATTATGCTATTCTGTTGGAGATAAAAGGTTAAGGAAAAGAGAAGAAAAAAATTGGTGTCAACTACTAAAAAAAGAAAAAAGAAAAAATCACCGAATAATATCTATAAGAGTGAAAAAGATAAAAGAAGGAAAATAATATAAAAAAAAAAAAAAAACAGAAAAAGTGCTAGAGTGGCAGGGTTTGGTGTTACCCCATTTTTTTTTTTTTTTTTTGTATAGGCACAGTAAGTATAGGGGAAGGAAGGAAATTCCTGTGGCCTAAGAGATTCAGGGTTTCTCCACTCTTGAAGCATATTGTCATGGGAACAACCACTGGCTCCATACCTTCTCATTGCCATATCCTAGGGTTTTTTTGTTTTGTTTTTTTGGGTTGTTGTTGGTTTTTTTTTTTTTTTTTTTTTTTTGGTTTTTGGGCCACACCTGGTGTTGCTCGGGGTTACTCCTGGCTGTCTGCTCAGAAATAGCAGGCACGGGGAACCATATGGGACACCGGGATTCGAACCAACCACCTTTGGTCCTGGATCGGCTGCTTGCAAGACAAACGCCGCTGTGCTCTCTCTCTGGGCCCAGGGGTTTTTTTTGTTTTGTTTTTTTTTTTTGTTTTTGTTTTTGTTTTTTATGGTGTCAGGAACCTTTCCTCTCGGTTGTGGTTGAGAAAATCAGGCCACTGTAGCAAGCAATCTTGGTATTTTTGCAAGTCCTAGAACAAGGCCTGGGATAGAGTCTTTAAGGTTCTAGCAGGGGTCTCAAACTCAATTTACCAGGGGGCCGCAGGAGGCAAAGTCGGGGTGATCCTTGAGTGCAAAGTCAGTAGTAAGCCTTGAACATTGGGGGGTGTGACCCAAACAACTAAAACAAAACAAAACCAAAAAAGATTCCTCTAGGGCAGGGCCACAAAATGTTGTATGGAGGGCCGTTGTGGCCTGTGGGCCGCGAGTTTGAGACCCCTGTTAAAGGTTCTGTTCCAACATTGTTGGTGTGTTCAGTTTTCTGTATCATGTGCTCCATGTTTTTGCTCGTTCCCTAAGCCGAAGTCTAGGAAATTATGGTTCCAAAGGTTCTGCTCACTCTCTGTTGTCAGAATTGGGTCTTTGTACTAAGAAATCTTGATTTTTGTAAGAGACCTGAGCTATAGCCTAGGGTAGGGTTTTCCTTAATGGTCTCAAGGTAAGTTCTGCCCAGTCACGGTTGTCAGAGTCAGTTTTCTGTAGTTAGTGCTCTTATTTTTCATAGTTCAAAGAACGATATATCTTCTGATTTCGGTGATGTGATAGGACCTCCTGGTCTTAGATCAAGTTGCCATTTCCTCGCTGTCCTCGTCATATTAACACTGGCACAAATATATCTCCTAACGGAGCTTAGTTCCTGGTGTTGTTGCAGGGAGTTGTTTCAGTTCTACGTCTGGGATCTGGGATTTGAGAATGAACTAGCACTGTCCAATCTCGTGGAGACTGAGTTGTATCTACTTGACATATGTCCAGGATGGGAAGCACCCTTGTATAAAAAGTGTGAGTTCTTATACTTAGAAGATAAGATCTTGTATCTGAGACCATGATTTCCCCTTATTTACTGTGGCTATACAAAAACGTATGGTGTCCTTTTGGGTTTTTTTTTAAACTTCTTTTTCTTTATTTAAACATCTTGATTACATATATGATTGTGATTAGGTTTCAGTCATGTAAAGAACACCCCCTTCACCAGTGAACATTCCCACCACCAATGTCCCAAATCTCCCTCCATCCCACCCCACCCCCATCTGTACTCTAGACAGGCTTTCCAGTTCCCTCATTCATTCACATGATTATGGTAGTTTATAACTGCACTCACCATTCTTTGTGGTGAGCTTCATGAAGTGAGCTGGAAGTTCCAGCCCTCCTCTCATTGTCTCTGAGGATTGTTGCAAAAATGACTTTTATTTTTCTTAAAACCCATAGATGAGTGAGACTATTCTGCGTCTCTCTCTCTCTCTCCCTTTGACTTATTTCACTCAGCATGATAGATTCCATGTACATCCATGTATAGGAAAATTTCATGACTTCATCTCTCCTGACGGCTACATAATATTTCATTGTGTATATGTACCACAGTTTCTTTAGCCATTCGTCTGTTGAAGGCCATCTTGGTTGTTTCCAGAGCCTGGCTATTGTGAATAGTGCTGCAATAAATATAGGTGGGAGGAAGGGGTTTTTGTATTGTGTTCTTGTGTTCTTAGGGTATATCCTTAGGAGTGGGATAGCTGGGTCGAATGGGAGCTCAATTTCCAGATTTTGGAGGAATCTCCATATCGCTTTCCATAGAGGTTGGACTAGACGGCATTCCTACCAGCAGTGGATTAGAGTCCCTTTCTCTCCACATCCCCGTCAGCGCTGATTGTTCCCATTCTTTGTGATGTGCGCCAATCTCTGTGGTGTGAGGTGGTATCTCATTGTTGTTTTGATTTGCATCTCCCTGATGATTAGTGATGAGGAGCATTTTTTCATGTGCCTTTTGGCCATTTGTATTTCTTTTTTTATCAAAGCGTTGACCAGTATTCTTAGTACTCCTTCTCTCTGAACCTATCACCTTGACAGGCACACTTTGGTTGTTGTATTTTGAATCCCATGTTTCCAGTGTTGACTCTGGTTTGGATATGTATTAATACTACTGCTCTACACCACCACTGTGTATTCAAAGCTCTTTACTCCTGCCCCTACTCCATTGCTTCCTGTCTGCTTCTTCTTTTTTTTTTTTTTTTGGACTTAATCTTTATTTTATCATTTAAAATTCATTATTTAATGAAATCACCATAAGAAACACAGTTACAATGTTGTTATGGTGTCCTTTTGTATTGCTGGTGCTATTCCGGGTAAGGATGACAGGCTACACATATCTGTGGTGCGGTCTGAGCTTTTAAACTAGGCAAGATGTTTTCTTGGTTTTTGTATCAAGTAGCACCAAAACTGGTTAGGATAGAGAAAATATGTATATATAAAAAATAGAACATATAGATAAAACTGAGGTAAAAAAAAGTAAATTGAGAAAAAAAGTCATTTGAAAAAAGAAAGTGATGGGGGAGGCTATCTGTAAGTTTAGGAATACATATCTTTTTTTTGTGTGTGTGTGTGTTTTTTGGGTCACACCCGGCAGTGCTCAGGGGTTATTCCTGGCTCCAGGCTCAGAAATTGCTCCTGGCAGGCATGGGGGACCATATGGGACGCCGGGATTCGAACCGATGACCTTCTGCATGAAACGCAAACGCCTTACTTCCATGCTATCTCTCCGGTCCCAGGAATACATATCTTTTTTTTTTTTTTTTTTTTTTTTTTTTTTTTTTGGTTTTTCAGGCCACACCCGTTAGATGCTCAGGGGTTACTCCTGGCTATGCGCTCAGAAATTGCCCCTGGCTTGGGGGGGGCCATATGGGACGCCGGGGGATCGAACCGTGGTCCTTTCCTTGGCTAGCACTTGCAAGGCAGACACCTTACCTCTAGCGCCACCTTGCCGGCCCCAGGAATACATATCTTAAGATGCATTATTATAAAGGTATTACGCTTACGTAGGCAATTTAGGTCTCTCAATTAGGTCTTCTGAGATATTCTTGTGGGGAGTAAAAGCCAAGGCACTTTTTCATATTGCAGGTTTTGGTCTAGAGTTTAAGATATGATTTGCGGCATTTCAGAGTCCTGCAATGTCCTTGAGCTGGGGGTTTTGCTGCAGCTGAATCCGGTATCATGCAACAGTCCACGATTTGATGGGGGTGAGAGGGATCACAAGCTTGAGTCAGCAGGCGTGTTGGTTGTAGTTTCTTGCTGGGACACGAGATGGGGGATCGAGAGGTGTCTTTCATTGAGGAGCTGGATGGGAAAGGAGGTCGGTCTTGGTGCCTAATGAGTTAAGAACTGAGGGTAAAGAGGGTTAAATAAGGGGGAGATAACAAATCCGGGTTGGGGAGTAGAGGGTCTCTGGGTGTGAAAGGGCAATATGTAAGAGGCAGCCCAAGATTTTAAGCTTGCCTTAAGGTTTCTTCTTTCTATTGTCCATTTAAAAATAGTGATTATAATGCTGCTTTATGAATGTTATTCATGAAATAGACCATAAGAAGCAATGTATAGATACAATATTTATAAAACTTTGTACTTTGATATTAAGCTATAGAATGATAGAACTGTTTATAAAAATTATTCCAAAAGCAGTGTTAGTTCGTAAATTCATGGTGAACATTTGAATGTGCATGCGATATTATATGCATCTACATTCACAAAGAAACTCCTGTGGAAATAATCATACTATATATAAATGAAAGAAAATTGATCAAAATTTTTTCTCAAATTTTATAAAATAGGTATACTTACTACTTAGATTCTTTTTTTTTTTTTTTTTTTGGTTTTTGGGTCACACTTGGCAGCGCTCAGGGGTTACTCCGGGCTCTATGCTCAGAAATCATTCCTGGCAGGCTCGGGGGACCATTTGGGTGCCGGGATTCGAACTGATGACCTCTGCATGAAAGGCAAACACCTTATCTCCATGCTATCTCTCCGGTCCCACTACTTTGATTCTTAAAGTTAAGAATATTAAGGTTGTTACAGATAATGTTTTTTAAGTTTTTAAATTTTTAAAACTTAAAATTTGGGGGGCCCACACCTGGTGACACTCAGGGGTTACTCCTGGCTATGTGCTCAGAAATCACTCCTGGCTTGGGGGACGCTGGGGGATCTAACCGAGGTTTGTCCTAGTCTATGCAGGCAAGCCAGACACCTTACCACTTGCACCACCACTCTGGGCCCGTTTTTTAAAAATTTTTAATATAAATTTAAAATAAAAAAATTTTAATGCCAGAGAGTTAAAGTGATAGAGCACAAGTCTTGTTGCCTGAGTTCAGTCCCAAGCACCTAGATTCCCAGCACCTCTGGGTATAGCACCACTGAATGAAGCCTAGTAGCCCATGATCACCACCAGCTTTTGCCAGGTTAAGCTTTTGTTAGAAGTGACCCTTGAGGACTTGCTTTGCATACAGGAAAACCAGTTTTAATTTCTGGAACCTCATGGTCTCTGGATCACCACTAGATGTGAGCTAATACTAAAGCATAAAAAAAAGAAGACATATATTGTGAGGCCAGAGAGATAGCACAGTGGTAGGACATTTGCCTTGCAAGCTGCCAACCTAGGATCAGCAGTGGTTTGAATCCCGGCATCCCACATAGTCCCCAGTACATGCTAGGAGCGATTTCTGAGCAGAGTGCCAGGAGTAGCCCCTGAATGCTACCTGATGTGACCCAACCCCCTCTCAAAAAAAGACATATATCATGGGGCTGGAGCGGTGGCACAGCGGTGGGGCATTTGTCTTGCACATGGCTGACCTAGGACAGACCACGGTTCAATCTCCCTGGCATCCCTTGTGGTTCCCCCAAGCCAGGAGCGATTTCTGATCGCATAGCCAGGAGTAACCCCTGAGCGTCACCAGGTGTGCACACTCCCCCCCACCAAAATAAAACATATCGGGATAGCTCAAATGGCTAGAGTACTGCTTTGGAAGCAGTAGTCCCCAAGTGCAATCCTCAACACCACATGCCTTTCCTCCCATTCCCACCATTGCCTGTGGCCCTGATGATCCCGAGCACCACTAAGCTGGAACAGCAGCATATCAACAAGCAGAGCACTGAACTGTCAGGTTCTGCACAAGTTGAATATCTTGTTGATACAGGTTGTGCACAGATTGAGACACTTCTAGGGCTCCTTAAAACTGTTGGAGGGACTGGAGAGGAAGGCCAGAGAATGCAAGAATTCTGTATCCCTAGTTGTGGACCAGTGAGTCCTAATTCCCTTACTTCTTTTTACCTTGCCTTTCTTCAGTATCTGCTTCCCCTTATCCCCCTCTATCACCCATTCCTGTCCTTTGTTATATCTAAGGATTTTTAAGCTGTGTCTGAAAATTATTTGATGAGTTACTCAAGCTTTCTAATATGTAAGAGGAATACATGGTTTTAATGCTATTAATATATTCTTATTTCTTTTATCCATCTGATACCTGTTTGATGTTGATTCAGTCTCAGTAGAACCCAAGGGATAAGACAATGATTCCTTTCATTCACATTGAAAGAGCATATTCTGGGGCCGGAGAGATAGCATGGAGGTAAGGCATTTGCCTTTCATGCAGAAGGATGGTGGTTCGAAACCCTGCATCCCATATGGTCCCCTGAGCCTGCCAGGAGCGATTTCTGAGCGTAGAGCCAGGAGTAATCCCTGAGTGCTGCCGGGTGTGACCAAAAACCAAAAAAAAAAAAAAAAAAAAAAAAGAAAAAGAAAAGAAAAGAAAAGAAAAAAGAAAGAGCATATTCTCTGGTGTCTTTTCTTATTTGAACATTTGCTATCAGGCCAGGATTCTACCTGCATTGCCCCATCTAACCCTAATTATTTCACTAGTCTGGTTCTAGAACTGCCTCTAACTAAATTCCAATAATGTGCTCTTGTTCCTCAAAGGTCAGGCTACTGCTGCAGCACGTCAGGTTAAAGAGCCTTTGCACTAACCATGTTAGTTGCAGGTGGAGAACTCTGACTCTGACTGTGTCTGGAAAGCCAGAGTAGACTCATAGAGTTGAACAGTGTTCAGTTAGCAATGAAGAACAATGAAGGCTAGAACAGCATTCCTAGCTGAATATTTCGTCATGGCAGCTAAACGGGGGCTAAACTGCTACCTTCAGGCCAGAGAGGTAGTCCTGTAGGTAAGGATTTTATTTCACACAGCCAATCCAAGTTCAATTACTGGCACCACTTATGGTCCTCAAAAGTGGTCCCTTAGTCCCACCATATGTGATCCCTGAGCACCATCACATGTGATATAAAAAAAAACAAAAAACAAACAAAAAAAAACAACTAAAAATAACAACTTGCTACTGCCAGAAAGAAATAGTTAAAGAATCTAGAGCAACTGGAGTCTGGCACCCTTGATTCTTGCTAAGTAGATTTGTCTGATTCCAATTTTGTTATGTTTCTTCAAGACATACTATGAAAATAAGTGTTAAATGTTAAAGACAGGATTGTTTTTTCACTTTTAGACCTTTATATATATATATATATATATATATATATATATATATTTAAACACCTTGATTACAAATATGATTGTAGTTGGGTTTCAATCATGTAAAGAACACCCCCTTGGGGCCGGGCGGTGGCGCTAAAGGTAAGGTGCCTGCCTTGCCTGCGCTAGCCTTGGACGGACCGTGGTTCGATCCCCCGGTGTCCCATATGGTCCCCCAAGCCAGGAGCAACTTCTGAGCACATAGCCAGGAGTAACTCCTGAGCATTACCGGGTGTGGCCCAAAAACCAAAAAAAAAAAAAAAAAGAACACCCCCTTTCACCAGTGCAACATTCCCACCACTGGGGCCGGCAAAGTGGCGCTAGAGGTAAAGTGTCTGCCTTGCAAGCGCTAGCCAAGGAAGGACCACAGTTCTATCCCCCGGCATCCCATATGGTCCCCCCCCCCCCAAGCCAGGGGCAATTTCTGAGCGCTTAGCCAGGAGTAACCCCTGAGCATCAAATGGGTGTGGCCCGAAAAACCAAAAACCAAAAACAAACAAACAAAAAAATCATCCCCACCACCAATGTCCCAAATCTCCCTCCTCCCCACCCCACCCCCACCTGTCCTCTAGACAGGCTTTCTACTTCTCTCATTCATTCACCTTGTAATGATAGTTCTCAGTATAGTTATTTCTCTAACTGCACTCACCACTCTGTGGTGAGCTTCATGTCATGAGCTGGATCTTCCAGCCCTCCTCTCTTTGTCTCTGAGGATTGTTGCAAAAATGTCTTTTATTTTTCTTAAAACCTATAGATAAGTGAGACTATTCTCGGACTTTAGACCTTTAACACATTTCAGACTTGAAATTATTTGGAAGCTGGGTACAAATGACTATAGACTTATCTTGTGACCCAATCTGACAGTAGAACCAGGCCAAATAATAGCAGAGGGGCAGGAAAATGAGATGTCACCCCAAATCAAATTAGGCATTGGAGCAGTGGTAGCTTTTATGAGTTGACTAGAAGAGGAAGCAAGGGGCTTTATGCTTGGGAAGAAGGACTGTGGTGAATCTGTAGTGTTGGAAAGTACACTGAGGTCTGGTGCTCATAAGCAGTCCCATTGCTGCTTCGATATAAACTCAGGATTTGAAAACATCAGTCTTTGTGGTATTTTTAAATTGGGCCATGAAATACTGGGCTATGAGAACAAAGTGGATGTCCACAAATAGTTAAAGATAGTAACTTTTCTTTGACATTTTAGTCTTACAATAGCTGTGTTAATAGGAGATGGTAAAGAGAGCTTTCTGACCGCTATCTGACAATGCAAAAGGACCATGCAGATTTTTTTTCAACTTCTTGTTCCCATGGGAAACTCTCAGGTAATCAGTGATTTATCAGATTTATTAGACAAGCTTAGAGGTCAAACCAGACCACATCTGGGTAGCTAATAATTAGCTGCAATGTATATGTACATTACTGGTTCACTGATGTGGCCTAAGAATCACCTAGAGAGCTTGTTTCTTATAGATTTTTAGATTGGCCTCCCAGAATGGTTTTGCATGTCATCCTTGCGCAGAGGCCATGCTAATCTTCTCTGTGTCGTTCCAATTTTAGTATATGTGCTGCCAAAGTGAGCACGGCCTCCCAGAATGGTTTTGGAGGTCTAGGTCCAATTAAGACCGACAGCTCTAAGAGGCCTCTGTCTCAAGGCACACTGTGCAGAAACCATTCAAGCTACCCAGATGGTTGTTGATTACATTGTGATGAGAAAATGGGAAAAGAGGAGCTCAGAGGAAACAGATGCTCTTGTCAGACCAGCATTTATGAGAGCATGACAGAGTCAGCATCTGTCATGGTCGCAGTAAGGCAAATGATATTCAAAGATGAAAGCTCTTTCTTTCACTGGCCACAGCAGAATTGGTGTCTTTCCTTTCTCTGACGGCATTGTTTTATTTTCCTTATCGACTTCCTTTTATGATGTTCCTTTGTGGGCTGGACTAGACTCTTTAAAAAGTAAGAGAGTTTGACACAAGAAAAATTCAAAATCCTTTCAGGTCAATAGTAATACTGTGCCCTGTCATTTCTGGGTGCAGATTTTCAGCTAACTACTCAACCTACATAAGAAAAAGCACTGGGGTGTTCATACACCTCAACTTTTATTTTTACTAATGACTGTAGGAACTGTTTATACCTAACCTGAGTTCCATCCTTGTCACCCAAATATGGTCCCTGAGACCTCTAAGAAATTATCCCTCTGAGGGGCCAGAGAGATAGCACAGTGGTAAGGCGTTTGCCTTAGATGCAGAAGGAAGGTGGTTCGAATCCCGGCATCCCATATAGTCTCCCGAGCCTCGCAGGAGCAATTTCTGAGCATATAGTCAGGAATGACCCAAAAACAAACAAACAAAAAACAAAGAAATTATCCCTCTGCAGAGCCAGTAGTAAGCCTTGGGCACTGCTAAGTATGACCCCTCCAAAAGGTTTTTTTTCTTTGTGGTGTATTATCAGTGAATACTTGATTTGTATATAAAACATAAAAAGTTTCTCAGGGAGAAAGAAGTCATAAGTTTAAAAGCTTAAGCAGCATCGTGCAATCAAATTTTCTCTGATGATAGCAGCATTCTGATTCATTGACTAATATAGTATCAACCAGTGCACCTGAGATCTCTTGGCACCTGTCCCACATTCTTTCATATTGGTGTTCCTCCTCCTCCAATATTTTTTCTTCTCTTTATTACACTCTGGGGCTGATAATATTTGAGACATCTACCATTTAGACCATTTTGTTCTTCTTGAGATTATTCTAAATACCACATATAAAACATATATAAAACATTCCTTCTGGCTTACTTCATTTAATGTAGATATATTTTAGTTCCATCTATGTTGCTGCAAATTGCATGATTGTATCTATCATTCCTTACAGCTATATAGTATTATGTTGTATTTATGTATCATGTATTCATTATTTACTCATCTGTTTTGAACATTTAGATTAATTCCAAGTCTTAGCTATTGTATATACTGAATGCTGCAATGAATAGCAGTGTGCATGCATTCTTTTGGATGAATGTTTTTCTGTCCTGGGGATAGATACCCAAGAGAGGGATTGCTGAGTCATATGGCAGCTCAATTTTGGGTTTAGTGAGAACCCTTCATACTGTTTTCCATTGGGGTTGGATAAGGCAGCATCCCCACAAGCAGTGGAGGAGAATTCCTTTCTCACCATATCCCCACCAACAGAGATTTTTCCCATTACTATTATTTTTTAGTTTGGGGGCCATACCCATTGTCACTCTGGGGTTACTCCTGACTCTGAGCTCAGAAATCGCTCTTGGCAGACTCGGGGAACCATATGGGATGCCATCTCAGGTCGACTTCATGCAAGGCAAATGCCCTATCACTGTGCTATTGGTCTGGCCCTTGTTCCCATTATTTTTGATATGTGCCATCCTTACTGGTATAAGATGATATCTCATTGTCTTTATTTGGATTTCCCTTAGAAGTGATTATGAACATTTTTTCATGTGTCTGTTAGTCATCTGTTGGTCTTCCCAGAGAAGTGCCTGTTCATTTCCTATCCCCATTTTTTATGGACTTTTTAGGTTTTGGGGAATTAACCTTTGTGAGTACTTTGTATATCCTACATGGCAAACCTTTAGCTGATGTGCTGAGTGCAAAAATTTTTCCCATTCAGTTAGCTGCCTTCTAATTTTAGCCCAGGTTTATTTTGTTAAACAATAACTTTTTAGTTTGATGTAGTCCCATTTATTTAGGTTTGATGCTATAATTCTTGACATTAACATCTTATCATTGAAGACTTCTTTGAAGTATAAGTCTTGGAGTGTTCTGACAATGTTTTCCTCAATGAATTTTATGGATTCATCTAATCTCAAGGTTTTTAAGTCACTTTGAATTGACTTTTGTGTAAGGTGTGAGGTATAGATCAGTCTTTAATTTCTTACACGTGGTTATCCAATTGTTCCAACACCATTTTATTTATTTATTTATTTATATTTATTTTAGTTTTTCAGGCCACACTCGTTTGATGCTCAGGGGTTACTCCTGGCTAAGTGCTCAGAAATTGCCCCTGGCTTGGGGCGGGACCATATGGGACGCCAGGGGATCGAACCGCGGTCCTTCCTTGGCTAGTGTTTGCAAGGCAGACACCTTACCTCTAGCGCCACCTCGCCAGCCCCACAACACCATTTTATGAAGAGACTGTCTTTATTCCATTTCAATTTCTTGGCTCCTTTGTCAAAGATTAGTTGACTATATGTTTGGGGATTTGTCACTGGATATTCTATTCTTACCTATTGGTCTGAAAATCTGTCTTTTTTCTTATACCATGCTATTTTGATCATTATGAATTTGTAGTAAAGCTTCAAATTAGGTAATGAGATGCTCCCAGTTTCTCATTTTTCAATATTTATTTGACTATCCGAGATCTCTTATGGTTCCACATGAACTTTACAATTGATTGTTCTAATTCCTTGAAGAATGTCGTCTGAATTGGAATAGGGATTGCATTAATCTATATAGTAATTTAGGTAAAATGGTCATTTTAATGATATTATTCTTCCAACCCATGAGCATGGAGTGTTCTTCCATTTCCTTAGGTCTTTTTCAATTTCTTTCTGAAGTGTTTTGAAGTTTTCTTGATATAGGTTTCTCACCACTCTTATTAGGTTAGTTCCTAGGAACTTGATAGCTTTGGACACTATTTTAAATAGGATAGACTTTGATCTCTCTCTTCTGAGTCGTTATTTGTATAAAGATAGGCAACTTTCTTTTGTGTACTGATTTTGTGTACGTTTGTGTACGTTGCTGTATTGGTTTATTCTGTGGACTCTTTAGAGCCTTCAATGTATATCATGTCATCTGCAAATAGAGATAGTTTGACTTCCTCTTTTTGGATTTGGATTTCTTTGATTTCCTTCTCTTATGTTTTGGATTACTGGTCCCACCCTAATCAATATTCATACTCCTTGCTAGTGTGTGATCTGGTAATGGGATAATTAGATTATTGCCTATTTGGTATTCCTTCTCCACTCTAAGGTGCAGTTCTTGTGAAATCTTGTGAATTTATTCTTGTGAATAAGAGCAGGGATTTGAAGAATGAATTCGCTTATTTCTTCAATATTCCTCCACTCAGCTTCTTTCCTTCTAAGGAGCAGAGGCTTTTATGGTGGGATTTCTGGTTCGGGTGTTGTATTTCCTGAACCCATTCCTGTACCGTTTCACTGTGTGGATTATTTCCTGCATTGTTTGCTTCCAGACCCACATCTCACCAGATCCTCATTTTGGAGACTGGGGCTCCAGGTATACTTGTCTGATTGCTATTGCTAGGACTTCTAATACTACATTGAATAAGAATGGAGACAGTGGACATTCTTGCCTCATGTCTGACCTTAGTGAAAATACTTTTAGTCTTTTGCTATTAACAGCTATAGCTGTTACTATCTTTAGGAAGGTTCCTTCCACATTTCATTCCACATTCCATATTTTGCTGAGGGTTTTCAACACGAATAGATGTTGGATATTGTCAAATTCTTTCTTTGCATAGATTAATATGATCATGTGGTTTTTATCCTTGCTTTTACTCTTGTGGTATATGATGTTGATTGAATTGAATATACTCTCTGCACCCCTGGGATGAAACCCAGTTGGTCATGATGTATGATCTTTTTGATGTGTTGTTGGATCCAGTTTGCTAAGATTTTGTTAAGGATTTTAACATACATGTTCATTAGTGAGATTGATCTGTAGTTTTCTTTCTTGATGGTAGCTTTGTCAGCTTTAGGAATGAGCATCATTTTAGCTTCATAGAAGGTTTCAGGTAGGATTCTCATTTTTTTGATGCTTTGGAAGAGTCTAAGGATAAATGGTAGTAACTCACTCTGAATGCTTAATAAAATTCACCTGTAAACCCATCTGGTCCTGGACTGTTGTTATTGTGGAGTTTCTTAATTACTGTTTCAATTTCCTTACTTGTGATTGTCCTGATTAGGCTTTCTACTTCCTCCACATTAAGTATTGGGAGATTATATTTTTTCCAGAAATTTGTTCATTTCTTCTAGATTCTCTAGCTTACCTGAGTACAGTTGTTCATAATAAGCTCTCATGATGTCTTAGAATTCTTGGAGTTCTGTTGTAATCTCTCCCCTTTCATTTCTGATTTGATTTGAGTATTTTCCCTTTTTTCCTTGTGAGTCTTGCCAGCAATTTGCTATCTTGTTTATTTTTTCAAAAAACAATCTCTGATATCATTAATTCTTTTTATTGTTTTCTTTGCTTCTACATTTTGATTTCTGCTCTGGTTTTTATTATTTATTTTCTTCTGCTTGTGTTTGGGTTCCTTTGCTGTTGGTTTCCCAGATATTTACAGTAATGTGTGCATTTGGGGTGTTGATTTTGTCTTTTGTCTTTTTCTTCTTTTTTTTTTTCTTTTTCTTTTTTTTTTTAATTTTTATTTTTAATTATGAGAACAAGGGTGCAAAGTAAGAGGACAAGGTAAAGTTACAGTGGAAGGACAATCACCCATAACATAATTCTCAGAAGTCCCCTTGCTGATATATTAACTTTGAAATTTCAGCCAAAGAACATTAAGATAAATAAGACAGAATCCATGTACAATTACTTTGTCCCTCAAGTCCCCAGATTGTAACACATTATAATATTTCTTAACAGTACACAAGGCAATCTAAAGCCATAAAACTTATGTAACTCCTTAAACATTACAGGCATAGTATTTTCTTACATTTACATATACATGCATATTAGCTTAAGTTAACCTCAAATTTTAAGTGAGTTCTTTTTAAGGATTAGAGTCAAAGGAGCACAGTAAGAATGGTGTTAGAGTGGCAATTTTTGTTTGCATAGGCCCACCAAAATATGAGGGACATGGAAAGAAATAACCTTGGCCTAAGTACAAAGAGACCAGACCCCTGAAGTTTCCTGGCACAAGACCAAGTCTAGGCTCCAAGCAAGCTAGATCGTCCAATCCAATACATTGTCTGTAGTGCCAACACACTTTTATTTTTCACACAGTCTCTGTTGTTGGTATCATGTTTCTGTATTAAAGATCCTGGAATCTGCATATCTTACATTGAAGTCAGGACGTGGAGCATCCTCTCCTTTCACCTCACAATCAAAGGGCAATGCAGGGAGCCCTGTCCTGTAAGCAGGTCGTTGTTGTTGTTAAGTCTTCTCAGTGTTAAGGGAAGTCTCTTTTGAGCAGGTCGAAGTCTGAGCAGTGTAGGTCTTCCGTGGTAGAGGATTGCTTCCAGGTGATGTTATAGACCAGCCTGGATGTTTCGTGGATGGCTTTCCTGGTTCAGGGGAGAATGGAATATGCCCTTTCTTCTGAGGTCTGTGCCAGGTCGTTATGTCAATGTTCAGGGTGTAAGGTCCCTTTGCACTACAAGGTTTGTGTGTTCCAATCTCTATTAGATAGGATTTTATTTGTATTTATACTATTTTCCCATTTTAATGTGCCTATGCAAATAAGAAGCAATGCCACATGGTGTTATTGGCACATATGGGGGCCATAAGAACAATTACAATGATTCCATTGACATGATTCAATCATAAGCATTAAACTGGGGGACTCTTCCACCAAAATTCCTTGTTAAACAGCTCAAAAAGAGAAGATAAAAAGTGGTTAGAATCATCACTGTATAAGACAACATTTAGTAAGAATTATAGCTGTCAGAGAAAAAACACAAAATATTCTAAAGAAATACATGTCCATTTTATGTATCTTGAAACAGTTTGGGGTTGTCACACACAATGCACAGCTTTGGACTGTGATTACGATTCTACACTACTGAAGTTAAAAAGAGTAAACTAGGTTAGTGATGTTTGAGAAGGGGTTAGAGAGTTAAAGAGTAAAAAAGAGCTTTGTAGGGGTGTGGAAAAGGGGAGAATACAAAATAAACATTCTGTATACGGAAAACATAAGAATAAGGAATATTCTGAATACATGAAATACATGAAGTACGCGCGGGGGCTTATGCCCCCGCGCGGTTCTGTAGTTTTTGGATGCCTAGGAAGGAATTTCTCACCCCCTCCCCCCAAGGCCTGATTAACCAGGCGTGGCCCTGAAGACCCGCCTGGTGTGGGGGGAATCATGCTCTCCTGAACAAAGTGGTCAGCCCAGGGTCCTATGGCTAGCTGTCCTGCCCAGAGCCCCCATCATACCAGTCAAAAGCCCACGAAATCCTGGCATGTGGAGTGTTCTGGGCCCAGCCAAGCCTCTGTAGTTTTTGGCTGCCTAGGGAGGAATTTCTCACCCCTCCCCCCAGGGCCCGATTAACCAGGCGTGGCCCTGAAGACCCGCCTGGTGTGGGGGGAATCTTGTTCCCCTGGACTAAGTGGTCAGCCCAGGGGTCCTATGGCTAGCTGTCCTGCCCAGAGCCCTTTTTTCTTTTTCTTTATGGGCTAGACCCTGTGGTGCTGAGGGGGTTACTCATGGCTGACTCTACACTCAGAAATTGCTCTTTGCAGGCTTGGGAGACCATATGGGATGGTTGGATTGAACCCAGGTCTATCCTGGATCAGCAGCATGCAAGGCAAATACCCTACCACTGTGCTATTGCTCCGGCCCTTTTCCTTCTTTCGTAGTGGCTGTATTGTTATGAGATTCCCCCTAATTATTTTTTTGCTGTGTCCTATAGATTTTGGCATTCTGTTTCATCATTATCATTAGTCTCAAGGAATCTCTTTATTTCTTTATATTTCCTCTTTGATTGAGCTGTTGTTGAGCAGCATGTTGTTTGTTCTCCAGGTGTTAGATTTTTTTCCACATCTTCTTACAATCAGTCTTGATCTCTGTGGAACTGTGGTCTGATAGGGTGCTTGGTATATATGTTTTTTTGTTTTGTTTTGTTTTGTTTTTTGTTTTTGAACAACACCCGGCAGTGCTCAGGGGTTACTCTGTGCTCCAAAATCACTCCAGGCAGGCTTTGGTGGCCATATGGGATGCTGGGGATCAAACCCAGGTCTGTCTTGGGTCATCCATGTGCAAGGCAAACTCCCTACTGCTGTACTATCATTCCAACCTGCTTGGTATAATTCTTAGATTTGTGACTTATGTAAATTAGACTTGTGTCCTAAAATGTGATCTATCCTACAGAAAGTTCCATGTGCACTTGAGAAGAATGTATATTCAGTTTTTTAACAATGAAAGGCCCTGTATAGATCCATTAGCCCTAGTTCTTCTTGTTTCTCATTTAGGACTCCTACATCTTTGCTTGTGTTCTGACTAGTGGATTTGTCTAGTGTTGATAGTGGCATGTTGAAATCTCCCACTACTACCACATTTCCATCCATATGTTTCTCTAAGTTTGTGAACAAAAGCCTTACATATTTTTCTGGCTCTACATTTGGTACATAAATGTTGATCAGAGTTAGTACTTCTTGGTTTCTTGTTCCCTGGTGAAGAAGTAGTGTTCATCTTTGTCTCTAAATACATTCTTGAGGTTGAATGCAATGATATAAGTATGGCTGTCATAGTCTTTTGTTTTGTTTTACAGTGGCTTGTCTAATTGTTTTACATCCTTTTACTGAGCCTGTTTCTATCCTGAACTTTTTTTTTTTTTCATTTTATATCCTGAACTTTTAAGTGTGTTTCCTGCAGGCAGCAGATGTCTGGGTTTTGTTTCCTGATTCAACCCATTACTCTTTGCCTTTTTTTGTTTTGTTTTGTTTTTGTTTTCGGGTCACACCCGGCAATGCTCAGGGGTTACTACATCTGGCTCTACATTGGCTGACTATGGGGACCACATGGGATGCCGGAATTCAAATCACTGTCCATTCTGGATCAGCTGCAGGCAGGCAAATGCCCTACTGCTGTGCTATCTCTCCAGCCCCAACTCTTTGCCTTTTGCTGGAAGAGTTTAGTCCATTGACATTTAAGGAAACTATCGACAGAAAGGTCTTTAGATTGTGCAGGACTGTTGTTGTTATAATTGGGAATTTGGTTTAGGTAATTGCTCTTTAAGTAGTTCATTTATGGTCACATTAGCAGGTAGCTAAGTAAGAAAAAAGATAAAGTTGCTCAAGCTCATAAAAATTACAAAATGGGTGATATTTTTCATATGTGCAGTGTAAAATGTGCAAATAAGTATCTGAATATTTGAAGATAGACATCTTGCTAGTATAGAAGAGAGTGTAAAATGACACACCATGCTTGGTGAGCAAAAATTTCATGTCAACTTAAATTTACCATTTGGCAACTTCTAGATATACATCCTATAGTTATATTCACACAGATGAAAGAATATTTGTAGGGATTTTCAGGACATTTTTTTCTATAATAGCAGAAACATTAAAACATAGAAGGAATTAGAAGATGCAAAATTAGGGTAGATTCACACACCGACTGAAACTATTTGATCAAAGGTGGACAAAATATGGCAAGATATAGGTATATGTAATTGTCTTTTTTTTTTTTAAGAATTTTATTGATTTATTTTGAATGCATCACACCTGGCAGTGCTCAGGGTTACTCCTGGCTCTACACTCAGAAATTGCTCCTGGCAGGATCGGAGGACCATATAGGATGCCGGGATTCAAACCACCGTCCTTCTGCATGCAAGGCAAATGCCTTACCTCCATGCTCTCTCTCTGGCCCCAGGAATTTTATTTATTGATGGTGCATTGAATTCTATTTCCCAGAATTTTGTTGAAGATCTTTGTATCTGTGTTCATCAGGGATACTGGTCTGTAATTTTCTTTTTTGGCAGCATCTCTGTCTGGGGTTGATATCAAGGTGATGTTAGCTTCATAGAAACTATTTGGAAGTGTTCCTGTTTCTTCAATTTTATGAAAGAGCCTGAAAAGGATTGGTAGAAGTTCATCTTGAAAGGTTTCAAAGAATTCATTAGTGAACCCATCTGGGCCTGGGTTTTTGTTTTTGGGAAGATTTTTGATCTCCATTCACCACGACCAAATAGGTTTCATCCCAAGAATGCAAGGATGCTTTAACCTCCATAAATCAATCAACATGATACACCACATCAACAAAAAGAAAAACAAAAAAATATGATCATATCAATAGATGTAGAAAAAGAATTCGATAAGGTTCAATGCTAATTCTCAATAAAAACTCTCATTAAAAAGGGAATGAAAGAAACTTTACTCAATATAGCCAATGCCATCTCCCCACAAGCCAATGGCAAATATTATTATCAATGGAGAAAAACTAAAAGTCTTTCCCCTAAAATCTGGTATAAGACAAGGCTGCCCTCTCTTACCACTCCTATTCAACACAGTACTGGAAGTACTTGCCATAGCAATTAGGCAAGAAAAAGATATCAATGGAATCCGTATGGGTAAGGAAAAGTCAAATTCTCACTCTTTGCAAATGACATGATACTATATTTAGAAAACCCTAAAGACTCTGCCAAAAAGCTTCTAGAAACAATAGATTCAGATAGCAAAGTGGCAGGCTACAAAATAAACACGCAAAAGTCAATGGCCTTCTTATATACCAATAATGATAGCGAAGAAATGGACATTAAAAAAACAGTCCCTGGGGCCGGAGAGATAGCATGGAGGTAAAGTTTTTGCCTTGCATGCAGAAGGTCGGTGGTTCGAATCCTGGTGTCCCGTAATGTCCCCTGTGCCTGTCCCCTGAGCCTAGAGCCAGGAGTAATCCCTGAGCGCTGCCGGGTGTGACCCAAAATAAAAACAAAACCAAACAAACAAACAAAAAGCAATTCCTGGGCCAGAGAGATAGCATGGAGGTAAGGCGTTTGCCTTTCATGCAGAAGGTCATTGGTTCAAATCCCAGCATCCCATATTCTCCCCCAACCCTGCCAGGAGCAATTTCTGAGCATTGAGCCAGGAGTAATCCCTGAGCATTGCCGGGTGTGACCCCAAAACTAAAAACAAACAAACAAAAACAATCCCATTCACATTAGTGCCCCACAAACTCAAATATATAAGGATCAACTTAACTAAAGAGGACCTATACAAAGAAAACTACAAAACATTACATCAAGAAATAAGAGAGGGCACAAGAAATGGAGACACATTCCATGCTCATGGATTGGCAGGATTAATATCATTAAAATGACAATACATCACTCTGAGGACTTCAAGGGAAACTTCTGTGCCTGTCTGTCTGTGTTTCTGAATACCTGAAGGTCTCCTCAGAGGCCTAGGGAGTGCACCCCCAAAAACTGCATTTTGAAACTGCCCAGTGAGTAAATTCTGGTTGTGGGGTCGCAGTCCAATAAACTGAACTCTCTGGCCTGCTGAGGCCTGGCTATGGGGGTTGCCAGGTAGAGTGCTGATTGCTCTACCTGAGGAGTCTCCACCCTGCTTTGCTTCTTCTGAGGAAACTGAGGACCTGAAGGGAGCCCTGTCCCGTGCTTCTTTGTCTTTCCTGAATTCTCGAAGCTCTCCTCAGAGCCCTGGGAAGTGAACCCCCCAAAACTGTCACCTAGAGGCCCCAGAAGCTTCACGGCCATGCACTCTTTCTAACCAATAAACCCCACCAAAACACGCAGGAAAAACCACACTATTAGCGTGACAATGGGGAAAACTCGCAGGCAAACACCATGGACAGAGAAAGAAGATGATAGCTTGGATGACCTAAAAAATTCCAACCATCTGATTAACCTCTTGGATAAGGAACTTAAAATAGAAATATGGAAGATGTTTGTAGAACTCAAAGAAAGCATAGGTCGATCTGAACAGAACACAAAGACAGAAATCAGAAAACTCCAAACTGAAATAGCAGATCTGAAAAACACGGTAGCTCAACTGAAAACCTCAGTGGATGTCCTCGACAGCTGGGTAACAGCAACTGAGGAGAGAATCGGAGTACTGGAAGATGAGATGCAGAAAAACTCAACACAGCAGAAGAAACTGGAAAAGAACCTTAGGACAAATGATCAGGCAATGGAAAAAGTACTCAAGGAATGCAAAGAGATGAAAATAGAAGTCTTTGATAAACTCAACAGAAACAACATAAGAATCATCGGAGTCCCAGGGGCCCAGGTAGGAGATCTCCAGGAAGAATCAACTTTCAAAGACATCATCAAAGAGATACTCCCAGAGTTAAAGACTACATGCAATCAAATCCTGCATGCCCGAAGAGTACCACCTAAAAGAGACCCAAAGAAAAACACCCCAAGACACATCCTCGTTACAATGACAAATCCCACAGATAGAGATAGAATACTGAAAGCAGCAAGATCAAAAAGGAAAATTACATTCAAAGGAGCATCCCTAAGACTTACAGCAGACATGTCATAAGATACTCTCAAGGCCAAAAGACAGTGGTGGGATATTGTGACAAGACTGAATGAAATGAACGCCTCACTGAGAATACTGCACCCAGCCCGACTCACATTCAGGTTTGAAGGAAGGATACATAGCTTCATGGATAAACAACAGCTCAGAAACTTCACAGATGAAAAACCAGCCTTAAAGGAAAAACTGACAGGTCTACTTTAAGACAAGAGAGATCAACAAACACAGCAAACTTATCTACAAAGATGACATTAAATCCTATGACAATCATTTCCCTCAATGTCAATGGACTAAATTCACCAATTAAAAGACATAGAGTGGGGCCCGGAGAGATAGCACAGAGGCGTTTGCCTTACAACCAGCCGATCCAGGACCAAAGGTGGTTGGTTCGAATCCCGGTGTCCCATGTGGTCCCCCGTGCCAGCCAGGAGCTATTTCTGAGCAGACAGCCAGGAGTAACCCCTGAGCACTGCTGGGTGTGGCCCAAAAAAAAAAAAAAAAGACATAGAGTGGGGCCCGGAGAGATAGTACAGCGGTGTTTGCCTTGCAAGCAGCCGATCCAGGACCAAAGGTGGTTGGTTCGAATCCCAGTGCCACATATGGTCCCCCGTGCCTGCCAGGAGCTATTTTCTGAGCAGACAGCCATGACTAACCCCTGAGCAACGCCGGGTGTGGCCCACCCCCCCAAAAAGACATAGAGTGGCAAAATAGGTCAAAAAGATGAATCCAACCTTCTGCTGCCTACAAGAAATACACCTCAATAGTCAGAACAAACATAGACTCAAAATCAAAGGCTGGAGGAAATCATCCAAGAAAACAACACCCTCAAAAAAGCTGGGGTGGCCATATTAATATCTGATGACACTAACTTTATACTCAGAAAAGTGGTAAGGGACAAAGATGGACACTATGTACTAATCAAGGGATATGTGCAACAGGAAGAAATCAGACTATTAAACATATACCCAATGAGAGACCAGCAAACTATCTAATACAATTACTGAAAAATCTGAAAGAAGAAATCAGGGCCCGGAGAGATAGCACAGTGGCGTTTGCCTTGCAAGCAGCCAATCCAGGACCAAAGGTGGTTGGTTCGAATCCCGGTGTCCCATATGGTCCCCCGTGCCTGCCAGGAGCTATTTCTGAGCAGACAGCCAGGAGTAACCCCTGAGCACCGCTGGGTGTGGCCCCCCAAAAAAAAAACAAAAAAAAAAGAAGAAATCAATAATAACACAATAATTGTGGGAGACCTCAACATGGTCCTATCAACACTTGAAAGGTCAACCAGACTGAAACCCAACAAAAACATACTAGCCCTGAAAAGAGTAATGGAAGAAAGAGGACTAGTAGATATATATAGGACACTCCATCCCAAAAAACCTGGATACACATTCTTCTCCAATGTACATGGGTCATTCTACAGGATAGACTACATGCTGACACATTAAACATATCTCCATAAATCAAGAGGATAGAAATCTTGCAGGCTACCTTTGCTGATCACAAAGCTCTGAAATTAGATGTGAACTACAAAGCCACACAGAAGAAAAACTTTAACTTTAATTGGAAATTAAACACCCTACTACTGAACAACCAGTGGGTCCGAGATGAAATCAAAAAGAAAATCAAAACTTTCCTGGAAACAAATGATCATGAAGACACAAACTGCCAGAATCTATGGGACACAGCAAAAGCAGTCCTGAGAGGAAAATTTATAGCTCTACAAGGACACATCAGGAAGGAAGAAGGGGCATACATGAATAACTTAATGACGCAGCTCAAAAAATTAGAAAATGACCAACAAAAGAAACCAAAAATAGAGAGACAGAGGAAATAACAAAACTGAAAGCAGAACTCAATGAAGTGGAAAACCAAAAAACAATCCGTAAGATCAAGGAAAGCAGAAGTTGGTTCTTTGAAAAAATAAACAAGATTAATAGACCATTGGCAAAACTCACAAAAAAAGAGAGAGAAATATGATAATCTGTATTAGAAATAAATAGGGGGAGATCACAACAGATATTGCAGAGATCCAAAGAGTAATCAGAGACTACTTTGAGAAACTTTATGAGAACCTAGAAAATGGAAAAATTCTTGGACACTTATAACCTTCCACATTTAAGTAAGGAGGATGTAGCATATCTAAACACCCCCATCACTACTGAGGAAATCAAAACTGTAATCAAACATCTGCCAAAAGAAAAGCCCAGGCCCAGATGGATTTCCTAATGAATTTTTTCAAATCTTTCAAGAAGAGCTACTACCAATCCTAGCCTGGCTCTTCCATGAAATTGAAAAAACAGGAATACTCCCAAACATCTTTTATGAAGCCAAAATCACCTTGATACCAAAACCAGACAGAAATGCTGCCAAAAAAGAAAATTACAGACCAATATCCCTGATAAATGCTGATGCAAAGATCTCCAACAAAATACTGGCAAATAGGATCCAATGCATCATTAAGAAGATCATACACTATGACCAAGTAGGTTTCATCCCAGGAATGCAAGGATGGTTTAACATCCATAAATCTATCAACATCATACACAACATCAACAAGAAGAAAAATAAAAATCAAATGATCATATTAAGAGATGCAGAAAAAGCATTTGATAAGGTCCAACACCCATTCTTGATCAAAACTCTCAGCAAGATGGGAATGGAAGGAACCTTTCTCAATCTAGTTGAAGCCATCTACCACAAGCCAATGGTAAATATTGTCCTCAATGGAGAAAAACTAAAAGCCTTTCCTCTAAATTCTGGTACAAGACAAGGCTGTCCGCTCTCACCACTTCTCTTCAACATAGTACTGGAAGTTCTTGCTATAGAGATCAGGCAAGAAAAAGATATAAGGGAATCCAGATAGGAAAGGAAGAAGTAGAGCTCTGATTGTTTGCAGATGACATGATACTCTACTAAGAAAATCCTAAAGACTCTACCAAAAAGCTTCTAGAAACAATAGACTCATATAGCAAGGTGGTAGGCTACAAAATCAACCTACAGAAATCAATGGCCTTTTTATACACCAATAATGAAAGGGAAGAGAAGGAAGTCAAGAAGGCTATCCCATCCACATTAGTGCCACACAAACTCAAATATGTTGGAGTCAACTTGGCCAAAGATGTGAAGGACCTATACAAAGAAAACTATAAAGCCCTGCTCCAAGAAATAAGAGAGGACACACGGAAATGGAAACACATACCCTGCTCATGGATTGGCAGGGTTAACATCATTAAAATGGCAATACTCCCCAAAGCATTGTACAGATTTAATGTGATTCCCCTTAAAAATACGCATGACATTCTTCAAAAAAGTGGATCAAACACTTATGAAGTTCACCTGGAACAATAACCACCCTTGAATAGCTAAAGCACTCCTAGGGAAAAGAAAAATGGGAGGCATTACTTTCCCCAAATTTAAACTCTACTACAAAGCAATAGTTATCAAAACAGCATGGTATTGAAATAAAGACAGACCCTCAGATCAGTGGAATAGGCTTGAGTTCTCAGACATTGTCCCCCAGACATACAATTACCTAATTTTTGACAAAGGAGCAAGAAATCCTAAGTGGAGTAGGGAAAATCTCTTCAACAAGTGGTGCTGGCAGAACTGGTTAGCCTCTTGCAAAAAAGCGAACATAGACCTCCAGTTAACATCATGTACGAAGGTAAAATCCAAATGGATTAAAGACCTTGATATCATACCTGATACCATAAGGTATATAGAACAACACGTCGGTAAAACACTCCATGATATTGAGACTAAAGGCATCTTCAAGGAGGAAACTGCACTTTCCAAACAAGTAAAAGCAGAGATCAAGAGATGGGAATACATTAAATTGAGAAGCTTCTGCACCTCAAAAGAAATAGTGCCCAGGATACAAGAATCACCCACCGAGTGGGAGAAACTATTCACCCAACACCCATCAGATAAGGGGCTAATATCCAAAATATACAGGGCACTGACAGAACTTTACAAGAAAAAAACATCTAATCTCATCAAAAATGGGGAGAAGAAATGAACAAATGCTTTGATAAAAAAGAAATACAAATGGCCAAAAAGCACATGAAAAAATGCTCCTCATCGGGCCCGGAGAGATAGCACAGCGGCATTTGCCTTGCAAGCAGCTGATCCAGACCAAAGGTGGTTGGTTCGAATCCCGGTGTCCCATATGGTCCCCCGTGCCTGCCAGGAGCTATTTCTGAGCAGACAGCCAGGAGTAACCCCTGAGCAATGCCGGGTGTGGCCCAAAACAAAAAAACAAAAACAAAAAAAAAATGCTCCTCATCACTAATCACCAGGGAGATGCAAATTAAAACAATGATGTGATAACACCTCACACCACAGAGATTGGTGTACATCACAAAGAATGAGAACAATCAGTGCTGGCGGGGATGTGGAGAGAAAGGAACTCTTATCCACTGCTAGTGGGAATGCCGCTAGTCCAACCTCTATGGAAAGCGATATGGAGATTCCTCCAAAATCTGGAAATTGAGCTCCCATTCGACCCAGCTATCCCACTCCTAGGGATATACCCTAAGAACACAAGAATACAATACAAAAACCCCTTCCTCCCACCTATATTTATTGCAGCACTATTCACAATAGCCAGGCTCTGGAAACAACCAAGATGCCTTTCAACAGACGAATGGCTAAAGAAACTGTGGTACATATACACAATGGAATATTATGCAGCCATCAGGAGAGATGAAGTCATAAAATTTTCCTATACATGATGTACATGGAATCTATCATGTTCGGTGAAATAAGTCAGAGGGAGAGAGAGACACACACAGAATAGTCTCACTCATCTATGGGTTTTAAGAAAAATCAAAGTCATTTTTGCAACAATCTTCAAAGACAATGAGAGGAGGGCTGGAACTTCCAGCTCACTTCATGAAGCTGGTGAGTGCAGTTATAGAAATAACTACACAGAGAACTACCACAATCATGTGAATGAATGAGGGAACTGGAAAGCCTGTCTGGAGTACAGATGGGGGTGGGGTGGGATGGAGGGAGATTTGGGACACTGGTGGTGGGAATGTTGCACTGGTGAAGGGGGTGTTCTTTACATGACTGAAACCTAATCACAATCATATATGTAACCAAGATGTTTAAATAAAGGGAAAAAAATTTAAAAAAAGGTAAAAGGATGAACACTCAAACCTGTTTTGTGGGATATAAAGAAACAAATAGCATCTTAAAAAAAAAGAATAGACTAGAGGAAAATAAATTGGAGTAAAACCTGAGATGACACTTGAGTATTCTTTTCAAAAATAATTTGTGTAATTTCATTAAAAATACTTGGAAGAGTGTTTCAATAAAAAAAATGACAATACTCCCCAAAGCATTGCACAGATTCAATGCAATCCCTCCAAAGATACTCATGACATTTTTCAAAGAAGTGGATCAAACACTCCTAAAATTCATTCAAATAATAAACACCCATGAATAACTAAAGCAGTCCTGGGGAAAAGAAATATGGGAGGCATTACTTTCCCCAATTTTACACTGTATTACAAAGCAATAGTTATCAAACAGCATGGTATTGGAACAAAGACAGTTCCTCTAATCAGTGAAAAAGACTTGAAAGAGTATGTTCCCCAGGCATACATTCAACTAATCTTTGATAAAGGGGCAAGAAATCCAAAATGGAGCAAGGAAAGCCTCTTCAACAAGTAGAGTTCGCACAACTGCTTAGCCACTTGCATAAAAGCAAACTCAGATTCCCATCTAACACCATGCATGAAGATCAAATCTAAATGGATTAAAGACCTTGATATCATGTCCAAAACCATAAGGTATATAGAACAATACATAGGTAAAATATTCCATGACACTGAAACTAAAGGCACCTTCAAGGAGAAAACAGCACTCTCCAAACAAGCGGAAGCAGAGATAAACAGATGGAACTATACTAAGCTAAGAAGCTTCTGCACCTCAAAAGAAACAGTGCCTAAGATACAAAAGCCACCCATAGAATGGGAGAAACTATTTACCCAATACCCATCAGACAAGGGGCTAATATCTAAAATGTACAAAGTACTGACAGAACTTAATAAGAAAAAATATATAGCCTCATCAAAAAATGGGAAGAAGAAATGAACAGACATTTCCTCAAAGAAGAAATACAAATGGCCAAATGACACATGAAAAAATGCTCCACATCACTAATCATCAGGGAGATACAAATCAAAACTACAGTGAGATACCATCTCATACCACAGATACTGGCACACATCACAGGGATGTGGAAAGGGACTCTTTTTTTTCTTTCTTTGTTTCTTGGGCAACACCCAGTGATGCTCAGGGGTTACTCCTGGCTATTCACTCAGAAATTGCTCCTGGCTTGGGGGACCATATGGGATAATGGGGGATTGAACTGTGGTCTGTCCTAGGTTAGCACACACGAGGCTTACTGCTTGTGCCACTGCTCAGACCCCAAGAGAAAGGAACTCTGATTCACTGCTGGTGGGAATGCCATCTACACCCGTCTTTACAGAAAACAATATGGAGATTCCCCCAAAAACTGAAAATTGAGCTCCCATATGATCCAGCTATACCACTCCTAGGGATATACCCTAGGAACACAAAAATACAATACAAAAGTCCCTTCCTCACACCTATATTCACTGCAGCGCTATTTACAATAGCGCTTGGAAACAACCAAGATGCCCTTCAACAGATGAATGGCTACAGAAACTATTGTACATATACACAATGGAATATTATGCAGCCATCAGGAGAGATGACGTCATGAAATTTTCCTATATATAGATGGGCATGGAATCTTTTATGTTGAGTGAAGTAAGTCAGAGGGAGAGAGATAGACACAGAATAGTCTCATTCATCTATGAGTTTTAAGAAAAATTAAAGACATTATTGCAATAAGAGTTAAAGGCTGAAACGGCCACAAGGACCAGCTCACAATTTGAAGCTCACCACAGAGTGGTGAATGTTGTTAGGGAAAAAAACTACACTAACAACTAACATGGCAATGCTAAAGAATGAGGGAAGTAGAATGCCTGTCATGAATACAGGCAGGGGTGGGGGTGGGGGGCATTGGTGGTGGGAATGTTGCACTGGTGAAGGGGGTATTCTGTTTATTACTGAAACCCTACTACAAACATGGTTGTGATTATGGTGCTTAAATAAAGATTTACTAAGAAAAAAAAATGCTACCAAAATAAAATTCCAGTCTTAAAAAAAAAAAGAACTTTATTTATTTAGGTTTTGAGGCCACACCTGGTGGTGTTCAAGGGTTACTCCTGGCTCTGCACTGAGAAATAGCTCCTGGCAGGCTCAGGGGACCATATGGGATGCTGGGAAAGGGTCCTTCCTGAGTAGGCCATGTGCAAGGTAAAAGCCCTACGACTGTGCTATTGCTCTGGCTCTGATGTAATTGTCTTAAAAGTACTGATATGTTAAGTAAACAAAAAAAAAAACAATCTTTTGCACAGTAGTATGTAGAATACAATCTAATTCCTAATAAAAAAGATCAGGAAATTTACCAGTGGTTATGTTTGATGGACAAGGTTTCAAGGGACATGGGATAGTCTTGGGTGGGCGGTGGTGGCTGACTCCCCTTTATATTCCTTTGCCTCAATTGAAATTTCCTCATCGAGTAACTTTTGACAAAAAGTTTAAGAACATGAAACAGAATAAAGACAGACTTTTCAACCAATGGATTTGGGATAACTGGATGTAAAAAATTAAAAATGGATCTATATCTCACACCTTATACAAAAGTCAGTTCAAAGTGGATTAAATACCTTACAGTCAGACCTGAATTTGAATAAGAAAACATAGGCAGAACTCTCCAAAATGTATACCTTAAAGAAATCTTTAACAATATAATGTTGAGGGCAAAGGCTACAGATTCAAGACGAAATAAATGGGACTTCATCAAACTAAAACATTTTTGTATGGCAAAAAGACACATGGTCTAAGACAGTTGAGTGAGAGAAAACATTTGCACTCAAACACAGAGACTTGATAACAAGAATATACTGAGTACTCACAAAGATTAACTCCTCTAAATCTAAAATCCTGTCAAAAAATGGGGAAAGGAAATGGAGACTTCTCTGCTGTGGACGTCTTGCATCTCAGCAATTCTCGTGGGTCATAGCACTACACGATAGGAAAACGAGAGCACGAGTGGCCGAATATGAAATATGAAATAAATGAAACCACACGGAGAATGTGGGGTCAACACGTTTCTAGCAGGAGTGCGACAAGTTTAATTTTTTGAGCAGGGAAATTTACAGGGGTAAATTTAGCCATAAACGAAGAATAATTGCAATTACAAAGCCTAGTACAACAATAACAACACCTAAGCTATGGGTGTGACTTAAAAATACTAAATTACAAGAGAGAAAGTCACAGCTCAAGGTAACTCCCTGCAAGCCACTTAAAATGAAAAATCAGGATTAGGAGGAAGTAGGAAATACCTAGAAACTTGATCCTTGTAGGCTGGACTCTATATTTTCAGAGGTCAAGTAAAGGGCGGTACCAAAATCCTCAAGAATGAGCTTCCCTATTTTTTTATAATATATATTTTATATAAACAACTTGATTACATACATGATTGTGTTTAGATTTCAGCAATGTAAAGAACACCACCCATCACCAATGCAACATTCCCATCTCCAATGTCCCAAATCTCCCTCCTCCCCAACCTACCTCCACCTGTATTCTAGACAGGCTTTCTATTTCCCTCATACATTCTCAATGTTAGGATAGTTCACAATGTAGTTATTTCTCTAACTAAACTCATCCCTGTTTGTGGTGAGCTTCATAAGGTGGGCTGTAACTTCCAGCCCTCCTCTCTTTTGTGTCTGAAAATTATTATTGCAAGAATGTCTTTCATTTTTCTTAAAACCCATAAATGAGTGAGACCATTCTGCGTCTTTCTCTCTCTGACTTATTTCACTCAGCATAATAGATGCCATGTACATCCATGTATAGGAAAATTTCATGACTTCATCTCTCCTGACAGCTGCATAATATGCCATTGTTTATATGTACCACAGTTTCTTTAGCCATTCATCTGTTGAAGGGTATCTTGGCTGTTTCCAGAATCTTGCTATGGTAAATAGTGCTGCAATGAATATAGGTGTAAGGAAGGGATTTTTGTATTGTATTTTTGTGTTCCTAGGGTATATTCCTAGGAGTGGTATAGCTGGGTCGTATGGGAGCACGATTTCCAGTTTTTGGAGGAATCTCCATATTGCTTTCCATAGTGGTTGAACTAGATGGCATTCCCACCAGCAGTGGATAAGAGTTCCTTTCTCTCCACATCCCCGCCAACTCTGCTTGTTCTCATTCTTTGTGATGTGTGCCAATCTCTGGGGTGTGAGGTGGTACCTCATAGTTGTTTTGATTTGATTCTCCCTGATGATTAGTGATGCGGAGCATTTTTTCATGTGTCTTTTGGCCATTTGTATTTCTTCTTTGTCAAAGTGTCTGTCCATTTCTTCTCCCCAATGTGGCAGGTTACAAAATTAACACACAAAAATCAATGGCTTTTCTATACACCAATAATAATAGAGAAGAAATGGACATTAAGAAAACAACCCCATTCACAATGGTGCCACACAAACTCTAATATCTTGGAATCAACTTGACTAAAAATGTGAAGGACCTATACAAAGAAAACTATAAAACTCTGCTACAAGAAATAAGAGAGGACACGCGGAAATGGAAACACATACCCTGCTCATGGATTGGCAGGATTAACATCATCAAAATGGCAATACTCCCCAAAGCATTGTACAGATTTAATGCAATTCCTCTAAAGATACCCATGACATTCTTCAAAGAAGTGGATCAGGCACTTTTGAAATTCATTTGGAACAATAAACACCCTAGAATAGCTAAAGCAATCATTGGGGAAAAGAATATGGGAGGAATTATTTTCCCAACTTTAAACTTTACTACAAAGCGATAGTAATCAAAACAGCATGGTATTGGAATAAAGACAGGACCTCAGATCAGTGGAATAGGCTTGAATACTCAGAGAATGTTCCCCAGACATACAATCACCTAATTTTTGATAAAGGAGCAAGAAATCCTAAATGGAGCAAAGAAAGCCTCTTCAACAAGTGGTGTTGACAAAACTGGCTAGCCACTTGCAAAAAATTAAACTTAGACCCCCAGTTAACATCATGTAAAAAGGTAAAATCCAAATGGATTAAAGACCTCGATATCAGTCCCGAAACCATAAGATATAGTATAACACGTAGGCAAAACACTCCAGGACATTGAGACTACAGGCATATTCAAGGAGGAAAGTGCACTCTCCAAGCAAGTGAAAGCAGATATTAACAGATGGGAATATATGAAGCTGAGAAGCTTCTGCACCTCAAAGGAAATAGTGTCCAGGATACAAGAGCACCCCACTGAGTGGGAGAAACTATTCACCCAATGCCCATCAGATAAGGGGCTAATCTCCAAAATATACAAGGCACTTACATAACTTTACAAGAGCTTCCCTATTTCTAAAGGAGAGTAAATATTCAAAATCTGCATTTGGGGTATGCCCTTTCTAAAGGAGAGTCAATAATCAAAATTTGCATTTGGGTTACGCCCTTGATTACCAGAAACTGCAGTTGCAAAGAGTATATTTGAAAAGGAGAGAAAAATTGTCTTTGCTTTTAGGGCTGACTATATCCAGAAAAAGGAGTTCTCAAATAAACTTTGGTGCTGAAATTTCTGGGTCAAATTATTTGATAGAGGTCAATATTTTGCCTGATATAAACAAAGGAGAGATAGTCAGATACTGGGTGAAAATGTAATGCCAGGCGTCTCTTTGGAAATTCCTCAACCATCACGCAGGGGAAAAAGGTGTCCACAGCAGGCCTTTTGAGGAACCCCATGGAGGTTAAATTAGTTCTACCCACCAGGAAAATCTGAGGATACATCTGGTGGGCTGAGTCCCCCTAAAAGCTTAGGCATGCCCTGGCACTTCTCCAAGGAAAACTAACAGATGATTAACAGGCAATGAAAAATATGTTCATCATCAGGTACATTGGTGGTGTTAAGGAAGGACAGAAATAATAACCTAAAACATGAATTCAACAACACATGAAATCATGAAACGAAAACTTTAACAACCAAACTACACAGGGTGTTAAGATGGCAGGCTTGTGGAGAGGTATTGAATGGAATCTGGGAACAATAGAGGGAGGTTGACATTAGTAGAGAATGGGTGGGATTGATGCTGAAACATTGTGTCTATCATTCGACTTTGTATAACTCTGAGGTGCATTAAATAAGAAATAAAATGTATAAATCAAGAGTTACCTAATTTGTCTTCTCCCAATTCTAAGAACTTCTGCAGGGAGCCAGAGCCATAGTACAGCAGGCAGGGTGTTGCATGCAGCTGACCCAGCATTCCATATAGTTCCCAGAGCCTGCCAGGAGTAACTTCTGGGCACAAAACCAGTAGACAATGCCAGGAGTAAATGCTGCTGGGTGTGGCCCAAAAAACTAAACTAAAGTAAACCAAACCAAACCAAACCAGCAATAGGATGTTAGCAACACCACCTTCAGAAATTGCTCGATCCACCATTTTCATTATTCCACAAGACTCTGTTATTTTTGATTTTAGGGCACACCAGTGATGTATCAAGGTTGCTCTTGCTTCTGCACTCAGGAATTACTCCTGGTGGTATCTTGGGGGGGGGGGGAAGCATATGTGATGTTTAGGATTAAACTGTAGTATTGCTCAGCTCCAGGATCTATTTTTTTTAAGCACTAAGGGAATTGTCACATAGTTTGTTTAAGGTATTTATTGTGGACCAAGGATGTATCTCAATTTTTTTTTAGGTTGAAATAAAATTTTATTTTTTTTAAATTTCTTTTTTATTTTGAATTATGAGAACAAAGATGCAAAGAAAGAGAACAAGATAAAGTTACAGTGGAAGGACAATCACCCATAACATAATTCTAAGAAGAAATCCCCTTGCTGATATCTTAACTTTGAACTTTCAGCCAAAGAACATTAAGAAAAATAAAACAGAATCCATGTATAATTACTTGGTCCCTCAAGTCCCCAGATTGTAACATTATAATATTTCTTAACAGCACACAAGGCAATCTAAAGCCATAAAACTTATGTAACTCCTTAAACATTAGAGGCATAGTATTTTTTACATTTCCATGTACATGCATATTAGCTTAAGTTAACCTCAAATTTTAAGTGTTTTTTTTTTTAAGGATTAGAGTCAAAGGAGCACAGTAAAAACGGTGTTAGAGTGGCAATTGTTGTTTGCATAGGCCCACCAAAATATGAGGGGCATGGAAAGAAATAACCTTGGCCTAAATACAAAGAGACCCTACCCCTGAAGTTTCCTGGCATAAGACCAACTCTAGGCTCCAGGCAAGTTAGATCATGCAATCCAAGACATTGTCCGTAGTGCCAACACACTTTTATTTTTCACACAGTCTCTGTTGTTGGTATCATGTTTCTGTATTAAATATCCTGGAATCTGCATATCCTACATTGAAGTCAGGATGTGGAGCGTCCTCTCGTTTCACCTCACCATTAAAGGGCAATGCAGGAAGCCCTGTCCTGTAAGCAGGTCGTTGTTGTTAAGTCTCCTCAGTGTTAAGGGGACTCTCTTTTTAGCAGGTCGATGTCTGAGCAGTGGTAGGGTCTTCCGTGGTAGAGGATTGCTTCCAGGTGATGTTATAGACAAACCTGGATGTTTTGTGGATGGCTTCCCTGGTTCAGAGGTGAATGGAAAATGCCCTTTCTTCTGAGGCCTGTGCCAGGTCATTATGTCAATGTTCAGGGTGTAAGGTCCCTTTGCACTACAAGATTTGTGTATTCCAATCTCTATTAGATATGCTCTTATTTGTATGTATAGTATTTTCCCATTTTAATGTGCCTATGCAAAAAAGGAGCAATGCCACGTGGCATTATTGGTGCATATGGGGGCCATAAGAACAAGTCCAACAATCCCCATGATATGGTTCAATCATAAGCATTAAACTGGGGGACTCTTTCACCAAAATTCCTTGTTGAACAGCTTGTAAAGAGAAGATAAAAAGTGGTTAGAATCATCATTATATAAGAGAATATTTAGTAAGACTTATAGTTGTCAGAGAAAAAACACAAAATATTCTAAAGAAATACGTGTCCATTTTATGTCTTTTGAAACAGTTTAGGGTTGTTACACACAATACATGGCTTTGGTCTGTGATTAGGATTGTGCAATACTGAAGTTAAAAAGAGTAATGTGGGTTAGTGATGTTTGCGGGGTGAGAGAGTTAAGGAGTAAAAATGAGCTTTGTAGGGGTGTGGGAAAGGGCAGAATACAAAATGGACATTCTGGATACGCAAAACATAAGATAAAGATAAGGAATATTCTTAATACATACAGTGCGCGCGTGGGCACTAGCCCCTGCGCGGTTTTCCATCCGCAGAGTGGTCAGAAATTTCCAGTGACAAACTTAGCACAACCGAGCAAATCTCAGCACACCCCAAATTAGGACCAACCATTTCTGGCTGGCTGGGCTGCCACCCCAGAAGGCCTGGAGGCCGGGGGCAGAAGAGGGGAAGGCTAGGGGCCTATCAAGGCTCCCAGCGCACCCAAGTTAGGGAGAAGGTCTTGCACATGGGGTCTCCCCCAACCCCATGCCGGCTAGGGCTAGCCTCCAGCTCAAGAGAGGAACGGGAGACAGCCAGAAGCCAGGATCTGCCCGCCCTACACCCTGTGCCCTTCCCACCCTAGAGCTGAGGGAAGGGCGGGGAAAGCTTGGGACCCCATCCAGGAGGGACCCCCCGACACCCACCTTGTCTGGCTGGCTGGGCTGCCACCCCAGAAGGCCTGGAGGCCGGGGGCAGAAGAGGGGAAGGCTGGGAGCCTATCAAGGCTCCCAGCGCACCCAAGTTAGGGAGAAGGCCTTGCACATGGGGTCTCCCCCAACCCCATGCCCCCAACCCCATGCCGGCTAGAGCTAGCCTCCAGCTTGTATCTCAACTTCTATACATATGTGTGAGGCTCTGGGTTCCATCTCTGACATAAAAATAAAGTATATGTCTCCTGGTAAGCAGCATTATTATCAAGTGAAGATGGGAAGTGAGAATGGAGGCCTTAATTTGACTATAATGTGAGGTGGGCAAGACAAAATTAACATGCATTCTCTGAAGAGGCTTAAAATTGGGAAGGAAAATTAAATGCCCTTTTTCAAAGAAGTTTGGGGAAGGTGTTAGTACCTTAGGGAAATCAAGAAGGAAGTGTTTTTTTGAAGAATCTGAAAAATTTCATGTAATTTTGGTAGCTTGATCATGTCCTTGAAGAATGAACATCGTTTAGATATGCAAAGGAAGATCATGACAAATAGGCACATAAGAAGTCCTGTGGACAATGGCTGAAAATACTTGTGGGTAGGGTTCTTGCTTTGCATGTTGCCAACCCAGCTTCCCTTATGGTCCCCCACATCTGAAAGGAGTGATCCCTGGGAGTAGAGCTTGGAGTAAGCCCAGAGCAATGTCAGGTGTGGCTCTAAAACAAAAACAAAGGCCAAACAGAACCCAGGGCTCGAGATAGTAAAACAGGTAGGGTGCTTGCTTTGCATGTGGCCAGCTCTGGTTTGATCTTTTTTTGTTATTTTTGCTTTTGGGCTGCACCTGGTGGTACTCAGGGGTTGTTCCTGGCAGTCAGGGGACCATATCAGATTCCAGAAACTAAACCCGGGTCTGTCCCAAGTCAGCCACATGCAAGGCATATGCCATGCTACTGTGCTATCTGCTCCAGCCCCTCTGGTTTGATCTTTAACACTTCAATTAGTTCCAAAGTACCATCTGAAGTGATCCCTGAGCAATGAGCCAGTAGTAAACCTTGAACACTACCATGTGTGCCCCCATATCTACAAATCAGATCCTTGCCATTTATGATCCTCCTGGCTATGTTTTATGTCCTACATCATATTTTCTTTATTAAGAGATACACAGATGGCATAAACTCTTCAAAGGTATAAATTTACATTTAAGATAGTATAAAATTAGATTTAATATGTTAATGGTTCTGTTAAAAGAACAGTTCTATTAACAGAACACTTATCGTCACCTAACAGTCCTATATAAAATGAAACAAAAATACAACCCAACACTCTTCAAACAATATTTCAATAACAAGAACAGTAAATCCTTATTAAGGAGAAATAGACCACTCTAATATCAATTTTATCCAGTGTAAAATATTTTCAGTTTATTTGACAAAACAGTTCAGATTCTCTCATGTCACAGCATATCAATAAATGATGTACATATATTTTATATAACATATCATCTAAAAATTCCAATTATGGAGTTGCAAAGTACAAATGCTGATAGCTTAAGTGCAGGTAGTATTTTAATTAAGAAATAAATGAGTATTCCAACACATAAGTGAAATGAGGTTTTAATGAAAAAGATTTAATTCCACAGGATGTCTTTTTCAAAAGCAATTAAATCAAGTCTGTGATTTCAAGTTTAAACAAGTATTGTTTGAAGTAAGAAAAGGCAATCAAGAGGTATATTATAGCATGTAACATATTTCTGACAATTTCTAACAGCATTCGTTTTAGAACTTGTAGTCTAATGAAAAAAGAATTAGAGAAAAGAACTCTAACTCCTTTCTGAGGAAGCTAATGCTAATTGTTATCTTGACACAAAAGTACATTAATAATATTGGTGATTTTTTTTTTACCACTCAGACTGCATCCTCTCCTTCTATCCCTTCCAAAGGAAGGGAAGAATGATCATCAATGGCCAAAGGCAGTCACAGAAGCAACACCTAGAGCCGGCTTCACGCTCAGGAGAGGACGCTCTGATTCTTCCTCGTGGCTTCGGGTGCTCTACATGATCAGAGAAACTTCTCTAGTCACATACTATAAAAATGATCCCTGAAAGTAGAGTCTTAATATTGATGAATTTTAAATTGACTTTCTCACAAACTGAGTTACTGAAAAGATTATTTTCTTCAACAATAACTTTAAGGAACACACAAAATTTAACATAAAAATCTGTACTTCCAGGTTTAAAAAGCAGACAGTATTATGAAGCAGTAGCCTTTTAAATAAGTAAACAGTTTAAAGTTTTTACAATGTATCTTAAATTTTGATTTCAGGGTCAGAGAAAAAGCATGGAGGTGGGACGTTTGCCTTGCATGCAGAAGGATGGTGGTTCGAATCCTGGCATTCCATATGGTTCCCAGAGCCTGCCAGGAGTGATTTCTGAGCATAGAGCCAGGAGTAACCCCTGAGTGCTGCTAGGTGTGACCCAAAATCCAAAAAAAGAAAAAAGAAAATTTTTTTAATTTCAAAAGTATTTTATGAACCCATCATCACATATTTACAAATATGTTTCATACATTATACTTTGAGAAATTGTAAGTAGTGAAAAATAAGCAAAATTTTTCATCAAATTCAAGTTTCCAGGGATCTTAAAGACAACTTTTTTTTTTTTTTTTTGGTTTTTGGGTTACACCTGGCTGTGCTCAGGGGTTACTCCTGGATCTATGCTCAGAAATCGCTCCTGGCAAGCTTGGGGGACCATGTGGATGCCGGGAATCGAACCATCATCCATCTGCGTCTAAGGCAAATGCCTTACCGCTGTGCTATCTCTCCAGCCCCAATCTTAAAGACAATTTATAGGGGCTGGAATGATAGTATAGCAGGTAGGGCATTTGCCTTGCATGCAGTCAACCCAGGTTCAATCCTCTGCATCTCATATGGTCCCTCTAGGCCTCCCAGGAGTAACTCCTGAGCATAGAGCCAGAAATAACTCCTGAGCACTTCTGGGTGTGCCCCTCGCAAAGCTAAACAAACAAAAGGACAATATAACTACTTATGCTCAGCAGAGATATCTAGTCAATTTGAGGTTGATGTTGCTATCCAAAAAACCCTCAAGTTATATGAAAAAAATCAGTCAAAGAGAATCTGTAGCTTTGATCATTTTCAAGCTTTTAAATATGTACACATACAAACAGAAGGGTGCATGTGGCATGCAGAAATCAACTTAAGTTGTTTTACAAACCCTAAGCCACTACTAGGAAGCAGCTATTTTAGGTTTTACATAATTTCCACAGTCTTAATACCACTGTTTTTATTCAAATAAAAGAAACCAACTTTTGAAGTCATGATAATCAGAAATGACACTTCTGAACAAAAATAACTAGAAACAATAGGGCAACTAGAAAACCACTGAAAATCACAACTAGAAACAACAGGGCAACAACTAGAAACAACTAGAAGCAATCTTGAACATAATTTTCCTCCAAGTACAAGGAATGGTATGTAAACCATTCCAAACAGAACAAGAAATCTTGGGAAGCTTATATGCCTTTAATTTACAAGATAAAGTTAAGTGCTATATGCACTTCTATAAAATAAAGCAAGTGTAATAAACAAGAAGAAAAAAAATCAAATAATAAAACATGGGGGCAGATTATTTTCAAAGTTGCCAAAAGTTCTTTTTCTGTGTTTTGGGCACACTGTTTTAATTTTATATTCTCTATTTTACTACAGCACTCTCCCAATTTTCCTCTCTTCCTCATTAAAAATCAACCTTAAAACAAGTTTCTGTTCAAAGAAATTATATATGAAAACAGGAAGAACATGGTTTATTGAGCACCACCAGGTGTGACCCCAAGACACAAAAAATTATGATAGGCAAAACTCCAGGTGTAATGATTCCTGAGTACATAGCAAGAAGTACACATTGAGCATCGCCAGGTGTGACCCCAAAACAACCACCAAAAAATTGTGATAGACAAAGCTCCAGATGGAAATCCACATATTTTAGAAATGTTGAAAAATTTTATGTCTTTAATTAAAAAAAAAAAAAACTCAAACCTGGTATTACAGAGCTGTTAACCAGCAAATAAAAATAATGAAATAGTTCTAGTTATTAAAGTTTGCAGTAATAATTTTATGGAAGTTCTTGTTTTAAAAGTATAGGCATTTACAGCTAGGAGTCCACGAACTGTTTCAAAGGAATGTTTTTTTGTTTTGTTTTGTTTTGTTTTGGGTCACACCCAGCAGTGCTTAGGGGTTTTGCCTGGCACCACGCTCAGAAATCGCTTCCTGGCAGGCTCGGGTACCAAATGGGATGCCGGGATTCGAACCAATAACCTTCTGCATGCAAGGCAAATGCTTTACCTCCATGCTATCTCTGGCCCCTCAAAGGAATGTTTTATACCAAAAATCAACTCTAAAACCAATTTTCCTAATACCTTCTTTTCCCAAAATTGTTACATTTCAAGGTGCGGAAATGCAAGGAAACAAGGTATTTTATGTGATTTTCATTTAAGAAATCTAGCATTTTAATGAAATGGAAGACTTTTTATTGTTGTACTATTTATGGTAACAAAGTACACTTTGAGTGCATTAAGCTGAAATGCTGTAGCCATTACAAACAGCATAATTTAAAGGAATATCTCAACAATTCCAATGTTTCTGTTATATGACCTTGATACTACTTATTTTTTTCTAAGTTTGGATTGCTGAGGGTATCTTTATTGTGTTTGAGATTATAGAAAATATGCTAATGTAGCTTAACATAAATAATATATAAGCAATATACACACAAACATATGAACAGGTCCAAGCATCAGACCACTGACATTGTACTCTCAGGATTTACACGAATAAGTCTAGATGCATTCCTCAGGTCTTGGAGTTGTTTTGCAGGTTTTCCCACTCCTTCTTCAAACCTTTTCTCAACCACGGAGAGGACAGTTTCATAAAGAAAGGATGCATTCTGTCTGATAAAAGCTTTCTTCTCTGGATCCTGCTCACATCGAAGACTGTAATCCACATGCTGAATCGCAACCAAAATGATTTCCACTAGGCTTTCCAGAAGTACCATGTGTAGCTCTGGAAAATAGAGCTTCAGTGCCTCTTCCAAGAAGCCCATTGTCTGTTTAGTGAAAGCAACCACGGTATAACTTAGGTTCACCCAGCAGTCATCCCCCGTATATTGCTCAAAATTACTCACCCCACAACTCTTCATCTCCTCTTTAAGTTTACTCAGGGCTTCTGGAGTCATCAAGTTCATTCTCCTCCACATCTCCTCGGAGTTTCGATGCTTAGTGGCTTCGATTATGATTTCTTTGTAACTGCGCAGCGCCTCTTGGATATCTTTCACAAGAAGAGCATGGATGATGAAGGTGAGGTCTAGTCCAATATCACCCAGCTGTTGACAATGCTCTTTTGCTACTTTTACGCATTCCGCGGCTGTGGAGAGGCTCTCCTTACTGTCAAACACTTGCTTGCTAAAAGCATCGACAAACATGCCCATGGCTGATCTTGCCCAGACCACAAAAGCAGAGTAGCATCCACTGTCAGTGCCTGCAAAATCCGTTTCGAATTCCCTGGCAGTCTCAAGCAGGCTGGTAAAGAAGACATGACACAGCTTGTGAATGTAGAGCAAAGTGGCCCCTTCGATGCGAAGCTGACGGATAGCAGTGTGCACCGCTGCCGCCCTATTTCTCAAAAAGAGCTCGCAAGCCTTTGTGCACTGACCAAGGCGGATTAGTTGAGAAACTGCCCTGCGTGTTGCCTTGGGACCCCCTCTTAGAGAACGATCTGGGGAGAGCTCAAAGACTAGGACTTCCGTGAGCTGTCTGACACGCTCATCCACCTTGAGCCTTAATTCTTTCACCGGTGGTGGACTGGGTTTATCTTTCAGATAATGGTTCAATTTGTCCAGCAGGTCAACGGCCCCTTCAAAGTCCCTCTGAGCAATACAGACATCCAGGTCTTCAGGCAACTCTTGGATCCATTCCATGAAAAGGTCCACCTTCTCCTCTTCTACCTCAGGAACCGCTGGCTCCTCGTTTTCTTCCTCTTCAAATGGATTATTACTGGCTTTGGAAGTCACTGGGGGTGGCGCACGGGGGGCCGCAGCCTCCTCCTGCTCTCTCCGTCTTTTCTCATTGAGGGCCCTCTTGGTTTCCTCCAGAACTTCCAACCACTCGCGTTTAATCTTGGCATTTTCTGCCTGAAAAATACGGCTCTCGGGAAACATGAGCAGCTTGAACATGTCCTTCATGGGGGGGTTATCCTTGACATTCACCACAGCCAGACCATCTAGGGGGTAGAGGGCGTTGTAGCGATACATGCCCCGCCGCTGTGGCAGCCAAGTGGCCACCAGCAAGCAGTCGTTCATCAGGAAGCCGTGCACCCGCTGCAGCTGGGCCATGTGGTCGGCCTCATATTCCACCAGGTCTCCGTTGTACACCAGGTACTGCCCGGGCGTCTCGAGCAGGTGCCTGCAGCCTTCCACCTTCTCCAGCAAGGTGGTGAGAGTGCGTTGCTTGCCTTCCTCGCCGGGGCCGGAACTGTCGCGGGAGGAGGCGCCCCGCGAGGTCGGAAAGAAGCCAGCCTGGCCCCGAAGGGGGTCTCGGGCCCATGCGCCTCCTCCGCCTCCTTCCTCCCCTGCAGAGGCGGCGGCGGCTCCGGCGGCGGCGGCTGGCAGCAGCGTCAGGGGGATGCTCTCCAGGCTGCTCTTCTGCTCCGTCAGCAAATGGCTCAGCTGGTACATCTCGCTCTCCAGGTAAGAGATCTCGCGGGCCGTCTCGATAAACTGCCGATAGTTCTGGTAGACGTTACGCTTCAGATTCTGCGCCGTCTCCTCCGCGAGCGCCTGGATGCGTTGCCGGTGTTCCTGCAGGTCTCGGTCCCCGTCCGACTGCTGCGAGAGCTGCTTCACGTACAGGCGCGCCTCAAAGCCGCCCGATTCCAGCTGCCGCCTCAGGCGGCTCGCGCCGCCGTCCGACATCGTCATCGCCATCTCAGCTCGGAGCTCCAGAAGTCTGAGCCTGACTGTCGCGAAACCCCTAAAACCCCGCGACGCCGCTGTAGAACTCCAATGAACGCCGCCGGCTGAGCTCCAGAATTGAGGAAGTAAGCGGCTGGGAGAGATGAGTGCGCCTGCGCAAGAACCTGGCCGACAGATACTGCGCCTGCGCCAGGAGCTGGCCGGCAGGTACTGCGCCTGCGCAGAGTGTGGAGCGCCGAAAGCGCGTGCGCGAGAACTCACGCTTTTTTTTAGGGCGCATGCGCTGGAGGCATTCTAGGAAGTGTGCGGGGGTGGTGGGCGGCGAGGTGGTCGTACTGCGCATGTGCTGAGCGTGACATGCTTATTTAGAATATTAGCAAGACGTGATCTCACTTCCTGAATCTTACTAGATCTTCAGTGACGGGAGCCCAAGTTTGGAGCTGTCTGAGATGTGACATTGGGTTCTTTGGCCAGCCTCAGAGTATTGATTTTGGTGTTTTTATTTTTGGCAAACTCAGTTCTTGTTCTCGAGATAGTTTTTCCGGTTTCCTCGTGAAATCAGCAAACTTGAGAGCCAGTATCTGCTGTAGGAGCTCGTTCCTCCTTGTTAGCTGAAGGTTGACAGCCTCCGGGATCCAAAGCAGCTATGGACGAAGACTTTATTTTGGCCCAACAGCTGCAAGAGGAGTGGAACCTGCAGGTCGCGACGAGCCATCACCCCCAGGAGCCCTTGTCGGTGGTGGACGCGTCTTGGGAGCTGTTGGATCCCACCCCGGATTTGCAGGCCCTGTTTATGCAATTCAACGATCAGTTCTTCTGGGGCCAGCTAGACTCCGTCGAAGTGAAGTGGAGCAAGCGAATGACCCAGTGAGTCAGTCTCCAGCCTTATTGGGGGGCGGGGGGGAGCCGGGCCGGTCACTTTTCCATCACTCTTCACTCCTTTGGTCGCCTTGAATGTCGCCTTACTTGAAACTAGATTATTGCACGTCTGATTTATTGTGTGGCTTCTTCAGGGGAAGCACCACTCTTAGTGCCCTCCTAACTGGGTTGAAATGTATCTCCTACTCTGGAGAGTATGATTCTCATAGGATGAACTGTCGAAGAATATGCATAATTTGCATGCTTAACGTAAGAAAGGGTCCTGCGTATTTAATTAAGGTGCTGTGATTCACAGTTGTTTGTGGTTTTTGTTTTTGGGCCACACCTGGCGGCACTCAGGGATTACTCCTGGACCTGCGCTCAGAAATCACTCCTGGTGGGCTCAAGGGACCAGATGGGGTATCGAAGATCGAACCCGTGTCAGCCACGTGCAAGACAACTGTAAATCCGGCCCGATTTAGTTATTAATAGTTAAGTTTACACATATAATTGTCTAGTTTAACTCCCACCACTAGTGTCAACTTCCCTACACCAGTGTTCCCTAGTTCTCTGTCCTCCACTTCCCTATCCCCAGCCATCTGCCCTGACAGTCACGTTTTATAGTTTTTTTTTTTTTTTGGTTTTTGGCCACACCTGGTGGTGCTCAGGGGTTACTCCTGGCTGTCTGCTCAGAAATAGCTCCTGGCAGGCACGGGGGACCCTATGGGACACCGGGATTCGAACCAACCACCTTTGGTCCTGGATCGGCTGCTTGCAAGGCAAACACCGCTGTGCTATCTCTCCGGGCCCACGTTTTATAGTTTGTGGTTGTAGTTTGGATCTCATGTTTTCAATGTTAAATGTGTGCTTTGGATATATACAGCCCAAAGCTCCCTCTCCCTGCTTCCTTGTTTCTTCCCTTTCATATCTTTTTCCTTACTCCCTCAATTTCTTCTCTGTCCTCCTGTATACTTGGGTTAAGGGTGATCAAGATTTCCTTCCTTTAATACATTGTATTCCCTCGTCTAGTTATTCTATATACTACAGATAAGTGAAATCATCCTGAACAATTTTTTTGTTTTATTTCAGGTGTGCTGGATTATGCAACTATGAAGGCAGAGGTGGAATGTGTTCCATCCGCCTCAGTGAACCCCTTTTGAAGTTGAGACCAAGAAAAGACCTTGTAGAGGTATTTTTAACATTTAACTTAAGCATTACATAGTCATTAAGCCACTGCGTTTTAATTAAGGCTCATGTCCTTTTTCCCTGCTTGCTCATTGAGTTACTAAGAATGTCGTGTTAATATCTGCAGCTATGATTGTAGAGGCTTTTATTATTTTTGAAGCGAGATAGTATTTATTAAAAAAAAAAAAAGATATGGGGGCCTGGAGAGATAGCATCGAGGTAAGGCATTTGCCTTTCATGCAGAAGGTCATCAGTTTGAATCCCAGAGTCCCATAAGGTCCCCTTAGCCTGCCTGGGGCGATTTCTGAGCATAGAGCCAGGAATTGCCCCTGAGCACTGCTGGGTGTGACTCAAAAACAAACAAAAAAACCCAAAACAGCAACAACAAAAAAGATAGTATTTATTGAAACTTACTTAGAAAGAAGTGAGGTGAATAATGTATGTGGTCAATAGAGAATATGAGTTTCCTCATTTAAAGGATTAGAAAGCTCCCCCGCAAACTATGAAAGTGGAATGAAACTATGAAATTCCTGTGAAACTACGAAAACTATGAAATAAACTATAAAACTCCTAGGCAGAATTCCTGGTTTATTTCTCTTTCTGCTTCTGCAAAGTTGGGCTTCATGTAGTTTAAACTTGAGGTTTTTAACTTTTCTGATCATGACCTTCTTCTGACCTTATTTCCTTCCTGTGGGCTATACTAACTCCTAAGAATTGGTCCCTTCATTGGGCCCCATTTGACCGATTTTCACCAGTAGCACCCGCCCCCTAGGAATATTCTGAAAGGCCAAGGGGGCCATATGCCCCCTTGAGAAATGTTTAAAAGCAAATGTGCATATCTTTTTAGTTTTTGTTTTTGGACCATATCTGGTGGTGCTCAGGAGTTGGTTACTCCTGGCTCTGCTCTCAGATATCGCTCCTGGCAGACTCTGGAGACTATAAGACAGGGGTCTCATTCAATTTACCTGGGGGCCTCAGGAGGCAAAGTCGGGGTGAGGCAGGGCTGCATAAGGGATTTCGCTTACCAAATATTTGCAGTAAAAAATCGCATTAGTAAGAAAAAAAATCACAAAAAATCGCATTAAACATTTGCATACCCCGAATGAAACTGCTCAGGGTATGCGAATGTTTAATGCGATTTTTTTCTTACTAATGCAATTTTTATTGCGATTATTCGGTAAGTGAATAATCGCGAATACTGTGATATTTGAAGGCCGGCCGCGGGCCACAAAATGTTGTACGAAGGGCCGCAAACGGCCCGCGGACCGCGAGTTTGAGGCCCCTTGCTATAAGGGATGCCCAAGATTGAACCCTTGGTAGCCAAATGCAAGGCAAACGTCCTACCTGCTGTGCTATTGCTCAGGCCCCAAATGTGTATATTTTTAATATATATATATTTTAAATAATTAAATATAAGATAAAACATAATTGTACATGGAGGAACATTACAGCAGGCAAGGCACTTGTCTTGTACTTTGCTCACCAAGGTTCAATCCCTGTCTATCATGTAAGGGGAAATCCCCAAGAACAGAACTAGAACCAAATATTGAATACTGTTGGGAGTTACCCTAAACCTCCCCACCCTCCCAAAAAAAGTTGTATGTGGTTTCAAAATCTCAATGTTATGAAAAGCTTTTTGCAGAAATGTCCCACTTTATATCCTGAGCTTCACTCCTAGGATACTGTTGTTTCTTTTTGTTCTGTATTTCACATTTAGTTTTCCTTTCCACCAGATAATTTATATCTGACACAAAATACTGTGTACATCTATTACTTTGCCCTTTGTGTGTGTGTGTGTGTGTGTGTGTGTGTGTGTGTGCTGTTGTTTCTTTTTGTTCTGTATTTCACATTTAGTTTTCCTTCCCACCAGATAATTTATATCTGACACAAAATACTGTGAACATCTATTACTTTGCCCTTTGTGTGTGTGTGTGTGTGTGTGTGTGTGTGTGTGTGTGTGTGTGTGTGTGTGTGTGTGTGTGGTTTTTGGGCCACACCCGGTGACACTCGGGATGCTCCTGGCTTGGGGATCATATGGGACGCTGGGGGATTGAACCGCAAGGCCTGTCCTAGGCTAGTGCTCCCAAGGCAGATGCCTTATCGCTTGCACCACCGCTCCGGCCCCAAACTTTGCCTTTTTTGGGGGGGGGATTGAGGTGGAGGTGGCACACTCAACAGTTCTCAGAGCTTAACTTCTGGCATTGCTTGGGAAACTGTATATGGTGCCAGGATTGAACCTGGGTGGATCATTTGAAAGACAAACTCCCTACCTGCTCTGGTACCACTCCAGCTCAGTCTATTGTTGGTATGTGATTTACAACTTGGTTATGCCCAAAACAAAGATCATCCTTGGTTTCTTTGCATCTATTTGTTTACAACTTGGTTCTACTCAAAACAGATTTTCCTACTTACCATATTGTATTACATGTCTCAAGCAAACCTGGGCAAGATTGGCTCAGGATAGGTTTTCTGTCCTTCTGCCCAGGGGTGGTCTCTGTACTCATTAAAAACCAGGGCAAGATTGGCTCAGGATAGGTTTTCTGTCCTGCCCAAGGGTGGTCTCTGCACTCATTAAAAACTAGGTCTGGCAGGCAGCTCACTCTTTCTGTTGACAAGGCAGAAAGCCACCTTCTGCATGGTTAGGATTATTATCTGCGTTAGCCATTGAGGCAGACCTGCTTTCACCTGGGTGAAAATAAAATTGGGGGGGGCCGGGCGGTGGCGCTGGAGGTAAGGTGCCTGCCTTGCCTGCGCTAGCCTAGGACGGACCGCGGTTCGATCCCCCGGCGTCCCATATGGTCCCCCAAGAAGCCAGGAGCAACTTCTGAGCACATAGCCAGGAGTAACCCCTGAGAGTCACAGGGTGTGGCCCAAAAACCAAAAAAAAAAAAAAAAAAAGAAAATAAAATTTGGGGCCTCACATTGCATTTTCATTAAAACCATCTGCTCTCGTTTTCTCCAAGTCATTTAATAATCTTTTTCATTATGATTTTTGTTTTGTTTTCTTGGCCACCCCCACTGGTGGCCCTCAGCAGTTACTCCTAGCTCTGCACTCAGAAATCACTCCTGGCAGGTTCTGGGGACTATATGGGATGCTGGGGATGGAATCCGGATTGACTGCATGCAAGGCAAACACCTACCCGCTGTTTTATTACTTAGGCACCTCATTCTGATATTGACTGTGGAATTCCATTATGTGGATCTATGTTGAATTCAACCATGCCTTTATTACTAAATTCTCATTTCTAGTCTGGATATTGTAAACAATGCTCTGGTGTAAATTTCTTTATAAATGATCTTATAAGGGTGTCTAGATATTGTTGGGTCAAAGGGTAAATGCATTTGTAATTTTGTTAGATGTTACTAAATTCTCCTTCATACTTTTTCCAATTTGCTAGTGATAAAATGGAAGTTTATTTTTTTCTTAAGCATTATTAAGGTACTGGGCTATAGTAATTTTATCTTGGTAAGTCACTAGTATAAATATTTAATTTTTTCATAAATGAAACTTAATATCTTTTTCTACTAGATTTAACTAATAGTTGAAAAAGTCAACTGTTAATAAGGAGATTAGGAGGTTTTTTTTCTCCATGCAAAGCTGAGTCCAGTTGAGTCTTCTTCCTTGTTGTGTCTTTTATTTTTTTTGTTTTTATGTGGTGCCAGGGTTTAAACCCAGGTATTAAACTTTGCCATTGAGACAATTCATGGTAGGACAGGGAGTTATTTTGCTTTTTGGGGGGCTCCACACCAGAGATACTAATGGGTTATCTCTGGCTCTGCACTCAGGAATCACTTCTGGCATATGGTGGATCATATAGGATACCAGAAATGGAAGGCTAATTGTGTGTCAGGCCAGTGCCTTATCTTTTGGCCCTGGAACAGAGTGTTCTTAACTTGGTAGTTATAGAGCTTTGGAGTAAATATGTGTAAAGGTGTGTGAAATATGCTTATATAATTTCCCTAGAAAGATGGTTTTTATAAGTTTTGAGAGAAGTCTGTGATCCAAAGAAGGTTAAAAATTCAGAGAATAAGAAAACTTTTTTTTTTTCAAAAAAAATTATCTTCAAAAGTGCCTTAACGAATTAATGTTTTTAATTTCAGACACTCTTGCATGAAATGATACATGCCTATTTATTTGTTACTAATAATTATAAAGACCGGAGTGAACATGGTCCAGAGTTTTGTAAACATATGCATCGCATCAATCATCTGACTGGAGCCAATATCACGGTATGGAAAGCTACACAAATTTAGTTTCCAATACCCGGCACCCCCAATAATTCTTGGTATTTAATTAAAAACAGGGACCTAGGGTGCTTGCTCTTCAAGCCCATGTTGTTTCTTGAAAATGTCTCTTGCATGTCTATCATTATGTTTCTTTGCTTGCTTGGCTTCCATTCTAGAGAAGCCTGTGCTCTCTCCTGAAAACATTATTTCCTCCCTTTCTTTCCTCTCACAAAAGTTTCATTCAATGAAAACTGTCTTGCTTTGCTGAAAACAAAACAATATAAAACAAAACAAAAACCCAGAGATCTGAACAGAAATAATACTATTTTTAAGGCAAATCATAGCAACCCAGAGGTCTTTCTAAGTTGATGACTGTCTAGGAGTATGGAATAAAATGGCTACATAGGGATCAAAAATTTTATGGTCTCTGTGTTAGAGCATCATTTTATGCTTAGATACTCTAGGTCTGCAATACTCCTCAAGGTTATTAAAATTATCTTAACTCTGTCTCCTTACTTCCCTCTCCTTCAGTCCATCCACTATCCTATATTTCACATGTCATTTCCTTTATTAAGTCTTCATTTTCATATTTCTTCCTAATACTGTAGGGAAAGAGTCGAGCAAAAAGGCTTGAGAAATGGCCATAAAAATAGTACAGTGGGTACAATGGATAGGTTGCTTGCCTTGCATATGTTTGATTCCTGGATTCACATAATGATCCTTCAAGAACCATCAGGAGTGATCCCTAAATACAACCATGTACTCAAAACTGAAGGAAATAAAGGCCTGAGGAATCAGACTAGATTAAATCTGACTGACTCCACTAATGATTAAATGTGGAACCTATGTAACTCTTTCCACACTTCTGTTTATTATGAAAAATGAGGATAATAACAATACCTATTTTGAGAATTCTTGTGAAGATTAAAGGAGAAAATACATGTTTCACCTGAGCTTTAGTTGCTTTTATTATCATTATATTCACTTCAGTAATTACCTTAATGTTCCTTAAGGTATTTTTTTATTTTGAGGGATGGTAGTTAGCTATACCAGAAATACTTCCGTCTCAGTTCTTGGCAACTGAGTATGATGCTCAGGATAGAAACTGGTGTCCCATGCACAGTGTGCACTACAGGCCTTTAAACCATCTCTCTTGTACCTAAGGAATTTCCTTTTTAGTGGAGGTGACTGGTCATATATGGTGCTCTGGCCCCTTTTCCTTTCTCTTTACACAATTCCTCTCCTTGTATTATGTAGCTTTTCCCCCTTTTTGGCCACACTAGGAGATGCTAAGGGGTAACTCCTTACTTTGTAGTCAACAATTACTACTGGTAGTGCTCAAGGGACCATATGGGATGCCAGAAATTGAATCCAGGTTGGCCACATGCAAGGCAGACATCCTGCTAACTGTACTATTGCTCCAATTGTGTCATATGTTTCTTCTTTTTTCTACCCATGTATTATTCTAGTCTATTTCAAAAAAGTTGTATAGTTATTTCAATATTAGGAAAATGACTTCAATTAAAAACAAGTCACATTAACCTTAGTTTAATTCCCAGCACTGCATGATTGCTGGATAATCCTAGGAGCCAAGACTGCTGTGTTTCCAAAACAAAACACAAAGACAACAATCTCATAAATCCTAGATTAGAAAAAGAATTCAAGATGTTAGCATAAAATAACTAGTGCATAAACTAGAAGTCTTGTTGTGGCCCTAAAAAAAAATGTGTAATTTTTTTGTATATATAAATCTTTTTTTTTTTTTTTTGGTTTTTGGTGTTTGGGTCACACCCGGCGATGCTCAGGGGTTACTCCTGGCTGTCTGCTCAGAAATAGCTCCTGGCAGGCACGGGGACCATATGGGACACCGGGATTCGAACCAACCACCTTTGGTCCTGGATTGGCTGCTTGCAAGGCAAACGCCGATATCTCTCCGGGCCCAGGAGTGTCAATTTTTAATGGCACTTATCTGTGCTTAATGCTTGGTGAGCGTTAACCTTCCTTGTAGTTGTAACTCTTTTTGTCTTTTCATTTAGGTTCCATGTAAGATTTCATCTAAAGAGTAAAACTAATGCTTCTGCTTAAGAACATTACACAGAAGTTTGTTCAGTGAAAATTACTTTTTCTCTTGCATGAATTTTTTTAGGGCTTATGATGGCTCTATTTTTAGGAATCACTCTGGCGGGTCTTGGGGGCCCAATTGTGGTGCCAAGGATTCAACCCTGGCTGGCCATCTGCAAGGCATTATATTATCTCTCCAGCCCCATTAAAAAAAAATCGAGCAGCATTGGCTTAACATAAATATGCTTTAGGAATCCTTTTTCATACCTCTTCAAAGGTAAATAATCACCATGACCAACTTCAAAATGCCATTATTCCTCTCCCACTTGTGTTGTACCTCCTCTAAACATTCTGCCCCTTACTCTTGTTATCTAAACAACCTCAGTTCTGTGGTTCAAATCCAAGGGTTAGCTGAGGATTGATTTTTGTTGTTATTCTCTTGATTTCTTTATATTCCACCTGAGTAATGTCTGATTTTTCCTTTTTTGTTTTGGTTTTTGGGTTACACCCAGCAGTGCTCAGGGGTTAGTCCTGGCTCTCCACTCAGAAGTCACTTGTGGCAGGCTCAGGGGACCAAATGGGATGCCAGGATTTGAACCAGGGTCCGTCCTGTGTTGGCCACGTGCCAGGCAAATACCTTACCGTTGTGCTATAGCTCCAGCCCCCTAATACCTGATATTTGGCTTTCGATTTCTGACTTAGTTTGCTTAACGGTAGTCTCCAACTTAAATTCTCTCAAATAAAAAGATTTCCTATTTCCTATACAAAGCATTCAGTGTGTACATATCTTTATCAGTTTATCTATGGTGTGTGTATTTAAATATACACACCACATCTTTATCCACTCATCTGTCATTGCTTACTGGGTAGTTTCCTTACCTTGGTCATTATCCTGCATTGTAAATAAGGGTATCTACATACCCTTAAAATTAGTGTATTTTCGTTTGTATAGTGCTTGGGATTAAACCCAGGGTCACAGTCCATCCAAGGATGCACTACATTCTTTTAATAAGATACCTATTCCTAAGAGTAGAATTGAAGAGCTGCATAATAAACTATTTTGAGTTTCTTGAGAAACCTCCATGCTGATTTCCAAAGAGAATGTATGTTTTCATCTATAATGGCCAAGGGTTTCTTTCTACATCAATATTTATTTGTGATCTTATAGCAGTCTTTTCAGTGAATAAAATTTTTCAGTTGATCAGCAAACACTGAGGGCCTTTACCTTATTATACCAAGTCTTTATTTCATACCTGGGATACAAATATGAAGAATAGTTTTCTAGAGATTTTCCTGTACAAAATGTCATCCCCATCAGGCTATCAGGAACACACAAGCAGAGATATTAAAATAGGGAGAGTAGGTTCGCCAGGGGTCACATCAAACAAGAAAGCTTGTGTTGTTAGAGACCAGCATTTGCAGGAAATAGTCTTTTAGACTCTTTTAAGGTTAGTTTTTGATTCAATGGTAAAACAATTTTTATTACATTATGTAGGAATCTTTATTCTAATGATTTTTTTTTTGAGAGGGGCTTTTTTTTTTTACATGATTTGGTGCTGGGAATTGAGCCTTTTTCAGCTTTGTGCAGGGCTAGTGCTCTACTTACTGTACTATTGCTCTGGCCCTGATTTAAATATTGGTTTCTAAAAGTACTAGTATTTTTGGGAGTTTCATGTTTTTTAAAAATAAATACTTTTTGTTCTTTTTAACCCCCTTTTTAATCTTTATACAGTTTTAAAAATATTAAGTTAATTGCTGCTATTTTCTATTAAAACAAACTTTTGAATAGAAGCTAAGCATATAGCTAATTTCTCTCCCAAAACATAGCTTCAGAAAGCTTTAGGGAGCTGTAAGCTAAAGAAAAAATAAGTCTCCGCATTTATTTTCTTAAAAATCTTGAAACTTAATGCTAAAAATATTTTGTTGATGCAGATATACCATGATTTTCATGATGAAGTGGATGAATATCGACGACACTGGTGGCGCTGTGATGGACCATGTCAGCAGAGAAACCCTTATTATGGTTATGTCAAACGTGCTGTTAACAGGGCACCCTCTGCTCATGACTATTGGTGGGATGAACACCAGAAAACCTGTGGAGGCACTTTTATAAAAGTCAAAGAACCAGAGAATTCAAAAGGCAAAGGAAAGACAAAACTAGGAAATTACCCAGTAGCAACTGCAGAGACTAAAGGTAACTTTGTTTTTTCTTTTAACTTTTCCATGACTGTGATGAAAGGTAGCTCTATCTTTTAATGCATTGGTTCTCAATTTTTTTTTTTCTCCTTAATCCCATTTCCTTCCTGTTCTACTGTTTGGACCCTTGTCTCATTCTCTATTTGCTTGATTTTCAATGGTGGCCCCCAAGGAATATCCACATTGAGGAAAACTATGTTAGTGAACTAAAGGTATGCTTAGGGATATTTACTCCCTTACTGGGGATCCCAGGAACATCGCACCAATACAGAACCTGGTATTAAGCTCACATCTTCTCCCTTGCTCTGGGGACTTCCTAAATTATTGAACTATCTTCTGACCCCCCCCCTTTTTTTTTTATAAGGATTCATTTTTTTTATTTTTCAAACAACATAAAAGAATGAAAACTTAATGATCTTAAACTAGATCATGCTTTTAAATTTAAATTTTTGCACTATAAAGTTCTAATTAAATGTATTCATTAGATCCACATCAAAGACAAACCATAAGCTCTTGAAAATTGACATCAATTATAAAAGTGCTGATCCCCTTTTCTTTGGAAATTTCTGACAGCAGGGTTGTCTGGATCACCTCAGCACATTTGGGATAGTGCCAGGGTTTGAACTTGTGGTCTTGCATTTACTTGGCAGACAAGTGCTTTAAGCCACCAAGGTTTTTTTTTTTTTTTTTTTCCCCAGGCTCTTTAAGGGATCAGATATAGTAGGAAAGTCCTGATCAATTCTGTGCATACTATTGCAAGATGTTTGAACTTAAGACCTTATTCTTGCTGGTCAGGCATTCTAAGCCACTGAACCATTTTCTCAGCCTTTATGACAGGAGTCCTCAAACTTTTTAACAGGGGGCCAGTTCACTGTCTCTCAGACCACTGGAAGGCTGGACTATAGTTTAAAAAACTATGAACAAATTCCTATGCACACTGCATATATCTTATTTTGAATTAAAAAAATAAAAGGGAACAATTAAATATTTAAAATAAAGAACAAATAAAGTTAAATCAACAAACTTATCAGTATTTCAATGGGAACCATGGCGGGTTGTAGTTTGAGGACCCCTGCCTGAGACTGAGAGGAGGAGTGGACTTGGGCTGTGTGGTGCACATCCCCCATATGTGCACTGCAGGCCCGGTTATGAGTCAGCTGCTAAGCAGGGCAGGCAGCAGGTGGCAAGAATATCCAGCAGACTCCATGTGGCCTGCTGGCTGGCTGTAGTTTGGTGATCCCTGCCTTTTCATTTGTTTCTAATGGCAAAACAATCAGTTACATACTTAAAAATTCAATCATCCATGAAATGATGTTAGAAAAATATACTTCTCCACATAGAAGGGAAGAAAAGTAGAAATGAATTCCAACTGGTAATATTTGAGGTAAAATCCATTTCCCTATCTTGACATAATGAGTCATTAGGAAACAGAAGGGGAAAAGATTGCCAAAATAAAAACAATAATTCAAATAACAATTCCCGGAATGGAAGTCTTAACTACACCCCTTCCTATCAGTTGAATTCTGTCCAAGAAACTTCTCCTATTGATGTATGTATTTTCTTGGGAGAAGAATGGGGAAAGGATGTGACAAGCCTGTGGTAGTACTTCATCTTCATTTTTTTTCCCTTTTCCTATGAAAGTCCAGAGTTTCTGTCTTTTGAAGAGGTTAGGTCTACTTCCCTTGGGAAGTTGTTTTGATGTGATAAAAATCAAGAACCCAAGTTGCTTTCTAAAATCTGAAATGATAAATTGAAGAATTTATAAGGAGAAATTATATCCTCATTTTGTGTATTGGAGGAAAGATAATGTGGGAGCAGATTTTTCCTTACAAGAAATAAAAGGATACTAAGCTAATTTCAAAGTAAAAGCTACCTTACATATAGATAAAGTAAAAGTTACTTTACATAATAGATCTTTGCTTGATAGAACTCTAATTTGAGAGGATTTTTTTTATCTTATGTTATCTCAGTACCAAAGCTAATTTATGAAGATTATTGTTTTCTATTAATAAGATGTAGATCCAAGTTAGTATTTCTTAATCTTGAAAAAATATTATCCACTAGCTTAATATTTTTTATTATAGTTTTGAGTAAAGGAAAAAACCTTACTTCTTTTGCAGATAATCCAGAGAAAACTGAGAAACAATTATTCATTCCTTTCAGTGGAAAAGGATACATTCTAGGAAAAATAATCAATTCACCTTCACCTGGGAAATTCATTGCTTCAAATTCTACTAATGATAATCAAGATATTTTAAATCAAGACAATTCAACAAATGTTCTAAGACCTAATTCGAAATATGAGGTGAAATCTGAACAGAATGGCTCAAGTAATAAAGTGCCGTTACGTACTTCCAGCCACCAAAATAGTATAAATAATTACTTCCCTAAAATATCAGTTGCCAACCAAAATGCTTTCAGAAATGTGAATGGATCTCCAACAAAAGATGGAATAGTTGGGAGCATCACTAAGAACATCTCTAATTCTCAAGGAAGGCCAACGTCGTCTAAGATAGCCCTTAAAAATCCTTTAAAAGGAATGGAATTGACATCTGTGACTGCATCCCAGAACATGAGTGGGCCTGAAAATGAAGTTCCAAGTAAACGGCAGAAGCTAGAAAATATAACTGTTCTAGACAATTTTTTAAGCAAGAAAGCACAGTTACCAAGTGGTAGTTCTCCAACATGTAGTTCATATCCTACCATGACAACTCAGAATTCTATTGCTTCGTCCAGTCAGAGGAAAATGGTAGACTGTCCTGTTTGTCAGAATGAAATTTTAGAATCTCAAATTAATAAACACTTAGACTGGTGTCTTGAAGTTGAAATCATAAGCTGAAAAAAGCCTTTGATTAATGAGTTTCATATGTATAGATATTACTCACTGGTATAATTCCCTCAGTAATTTCTGGCTAATACTGAGTTCGTATGTTACAACCTATTTCACATAACCAACACAAAACATTGTTTTATTTTCTTATATGATATTTAAATTAAAAATATTTGTCTAAAGGTGCTATATTCACTCGTCTTACACATACTATAACTGTTCTGAATGAACATAACTTTTACATAGTTTATTTCTTGTACTTAATGGTATTTAAATGTGCACATCATTTTAGTTGTATACTTTGTAGGATACTCAGGGTTTTTAGGATTGAAAAAGAACTTTAGGGGCCGGAGAGATAGCATGGAGGTAAGGTGTTTGTCTTTCATGCAGGAGGTCATCGGTTTGAATCCGGGCGTCCCATATAGTCCCCCGTGCCTGCCAGGAGCAATTTCTGAGCCTGGAGCCAGGAATAACCCCTGAGCACTGCCGGGTGTGACCCAAAAACCAAAAAGAAAAAGAACTTTAACCTACAATGTTTTCTAAGAATTTCCTTGTGCAAGGCATGTGACTATATCTCCTGCCCCAGCAAGCATTATTTTTTTCCATTGGTTAGTATAGCTTGTTTCTGGATGTCAGATATTTATTAGAGAAGTCCATTCTTTTTCAATATGTGAAAAAGCTATGTGATAAACCACTGTTTTATCAATTTAGTATTGAACATTTGACTTATCTTTAGGGAGCTGTTCGTTATAATTCTGCTAAGAAATATCCTTTTTGGTTGATAGGAATTAGGATGAGGTGGTAATGGGGAGTTAAGTATTGCTTCTTATTTTATGGCACAAGGGACTGAACTCAGGACCTTACACCTGGGCTCTCCTGCAGACCCATATCCATGCCTCCAGGACATTCTTCAATTTTCTTGGGCTGGACCTGCTGTCACAGAATATATTTATTTACCATTAATACTGCCAGTTTACACTCCTGGCAATGTATTTTTATTAAACAATTTTTTATTGTTCCAACACTTAAGTCCTTTCATTTTAGGTTTTTTGTCTTTTGGGGGAGTCGCACCCGGCAGCGCTCAGTTAGGGGTCCCTTCTGGCTCTACGCTTAGAAATCACTCCTGGCAGGCTCGGGGGACCATATGGGATGCCAGGATTCGAACCACTGTCCTTCTGCATGCAAAGCCATGCCCTACCTCCATGCTATCTCTCTGGCCCAAGTCCTTTCATTTTAATAACTTAATTGTATCAAGTTGGTTTTTTGGTTTGGTTTTTAGATTATTACTGGTGGTAGTTGGGTTATTCTTGGCTTTGCACCCAAGAATCATTCCTAGTTAGCTTGGGAACCAGATGAGAGTCCAGGAATTGGGGGTTGTCCTACCTGTTGTACTATCTCTCAGGTGTTCGTATCATGTTTTAGTATGTTTTGTTTGGGGCCCTACTTGGCAGTGCTCAGGGATTACTATTGGATCTGTACTTGGGTATCATTCCTGATGGTGCTCGAAGGACTATAAGACACACAGAGTATCAAGTCTAAGTCAACCATGTGCAAGGCAAGCGCCCTACCCATATACTATCTGGTCTCAAATTTTTTTTTTTGTTTTGGTTTTTTGGGCCACACCCGTTTGATGCTCAGGGGTTACTCCTGGCTAAGCGCTCAGAAATTGCCCCTGGCTTGGGGGAACCATATGGGACGCCAGGGGATCGAACCGCTCCTTCGTCCTTCGTTGACTAGCGCTTGCTAGGCAGACACCTTACCTCTAGCGCCACCTCGTCGGTCCCTGGTCTCAAGTTTTGATAGTTAATTATTTGACACTGGAAAGTATTCAGCGAGGATGCTTCCCTTGCATGTGACTGACCTAGGTTTGGTCCCCAGCATTCCATATGGTCCGAGTACAACCAGAAGTAATTCTTGAGTGTAGAGCCAGGATTAACCTCAGCATTGCTGAGGTGTCCCCCACACCTCAAGTACTTATTATAAAATGCGCATTGTTAATTATGTAGTTATAATTTCAGAGGATTCTCACAAATACATTATTAAAAATGTGTCATTTTTTGAACCAAAATTAGTGTTGTGAACAGGCATTTTCATGTTTTTAAGGAGCTTTTCAGTCTAGTTAAAAAAAGTCAAAACATGGGGCCAGAGACCTCGCGCTTAGAGGTATGGTGTCTGCCTTGCAAGCACTAGCCAAGGAAGGACTGTGGTTCGATCCCCCGGTGTCCCATATGGTCCCCCCAAGCCAGGGGCAATTTCTGAGCACTTAGCCAGGCGTAACCCCTGAGCATCAAACGGGTGTGGGCCCCCCCCCCCCAAAATAGTCAAAACAGGCCGGAGAGATAACATGGAGGTAAGGCATTTGCCTTTCATGCAGAAGGACAGTGGTTCAAATCCTGGCATCCCATATGTCCCCCGTGCCTGCCAGGAGTGATTTCTGAGCATTGAGCCAGGAGTAACCCCTGAGCACTGCCGGGTGTGACCTAAAAACAAAAAATCAAAAAAAAATTTGAAAAAGTCAAAACAGGTTAAGTTCACTTCAAGTTCAGTGATTTGTTTCTGGAATGTGTGGAAATTACCAGCACAACCCAGGGCTTCAGGGAATGTTTCTGTACAGGCCAGAGTTGAATCTAGTGTGAATCAAGTCAATATAAAAGGGCTTTGCGAAAAGTGGATCATGAAAATTAGTTTGGAAACTATCAAATTCTACTGGGAAACTTAAGTTGATGCAAAGATATAGAATACAAAATAGGGAAAATTTGTAGAAAAATTAGGACAAATAAGTGTGCAGTGTGTAGTTTCTATTATACATCTGTTGATTCAGGTGGCATGTGTAATATCAGAAAAGTTTGTATACATCACAATTGTTTTGATGGATTTTTCTGGAGGCAGTACACAGAAGGATAATGGCAGGCATGGAGGCAAGATAATGGGTTTGAGGAATACTTAGATGGCAAAACAGATCATGCTTGAGAAGATGGAAAACAAGTCAATTTAAAATTTGGAATTAACATAAATCCTGAGAAATTCCTTTTACTCCCAAACCTGTGTCATATTTGTTACTACTTTGGCTTTATTGAAAGAAATTTAGGGGGCCGGGAAGGTGGCACTACAGGTTAGGTGTCTGCCTTGCAAGCGGATGGACCGCAGTTCGATCCCCCCACCCCCCGTGTCCCATATGGTCCCCCCAAGCCAGGGGTGATTTCTGAGCGCATAGCCAGGAGTAACCCCTAAGCTTCAAATGGGTGTGGCCCAAAAAACCAAAAAAAAAAAAAAAAAAAAAGAAATTTAGAGTTTTAGAGGAAAGAGGGATACACACTAGAGAAAGAAAAAAAGGCAAGCAAGGCATTTATTTCCCTTTTAAATTTTTCTACCTTAATAATGGCTAGTCCAGGACAACTTTTTAATGTTACTGTCCTTCAACTGGCAGATGAGTTCAGGAAGGAGTAGGCTTTTGTGGGGAGTGGGAATTGGGACCACACTGAGTGGTGTAGGGGCTTGCTCCAGTGCTAGGGACTTGGTGATGCTGGATCCAGGAATCCAATCTGGATCTGTCACTTGCAAAGGCAGGTGCTTTACCCCTGTAGTAACTCTTCGGCCAGAATCTTTTTTATTTCTTTGAAAACATGTTTTATATTCATGGTTATATATTGCCAAAGTGAATTTTAAAATTTTATTTTGCTTCTGAAAATATAAATTTCTTAAACTCAGACTCAAATATATATATATATATAGGATATCCAATCCTAATTAATGTTTTGGGGTCACATCCAGTGGTGCTCAAAGCTTAAATTTTTTACTGCATATTGCAGTAAAAACTAATCTCAACATTGTATTCTCTGTTAATTTCAGATTCTTTGGCAATGTTGAGATTAGTTTTTACTTTTTCCCACTAGAGAAATTCTATGATCCCTTCCTTTCCTTCTTCCCTCCCTCCCTCCTTATTCCTTCTTCCCTCCCTTCCTCCTTCCCTCACGTCCACATTTCTTCTCTTTTGACTTCCTCTTCTTTTCCTTCCACCTTCCTTCCCTCCTTTTTTTCCTTCCCTCTCTTCCATTCTCTAAGTCAGAAAAAAAAGTTCTTTGATCAAATGCTTCACCATGGCATATCTGCAGCAGTGGCTGTAATCTCAATAGCATTCCTACCACTTGGATGGGGGTCTGTGGTACTGATCCATTAGTGTCCAGCAGTATTGAGTGGAGGCCATAAGTATGGTCCAGTTCCTTGCACATGCTAGACGTAAATTCTATCACTTAAGTGATATCACTCTAGTGCTCTCATAGAACTGTGATTTGAATTTTTTTTAATCTTTAATTTTGTTTTTGGGTCACACCTAGCAGTGCTCAGGGATTACTCCTGGCTATGCACTCAGAAATCACTCCTGGCATGCTCGGGGGAACTTATGGGATGTCGGGAATTGAACATGTGTCAGCCACATGCAAGGCAAATGCCCTACCACTGTGCTATCTCTCCGGCCCCAAGACTTGGATTTCTTGTGACTAGAGTCATAGTTTACAATGAATACTGTATCACAGGAAAAAAAAAAAGCTTTTTCTTTATTCAGTATTGATGGGAAAATCTACCAAAATATAGCTATTTTTTTAACCTACTTAGCTATTTCTTTGAAATATACCCTTGAATATGCCTAACATATCACTGTTCTATTCAGTCTAGATTACTTTGCAAGCTTTCTTAGCATATAATGCCTTTTCTCATTAGAGAAATGAGGACAAAAAGAACCCTTTGATTTTTTAGTGGTGAGTGTAATGAGCAGGCATTTCTCAAATTCTTTTTTCCTGGCTTTTTCAAAAATGCTTTTCTACATACTCTCCCCACCCTTGAAATCAAAATTTCTATTTTCAAGCTAGAATACATCTCAAAAAGCCAGAGTGATAGCACAGTAAGGCATTTGCCTTGCACATGGCAGATCTGGGACAGACCCTGGTTTGATCCTCGGCATCCCGTATCGTCTCTTCTGAGCGCAGGAGTAACCCCTGTGCAATGCCGGATGTGGCTCCAAAAATCAAAACTAAAGAAAAAAACCAAAAGTCATTCCAAGTTAAAAGCATTCTTTAAAACCTCAATATATATCTAGAGCCACAGCTATCTGAGTTTGGGAGGCTTTTTTCATTTCTGTATTTCTGTTAAGATTCCTCACAGGTTTAACTACATATAATTCAGTAGTTTACTATAAATGTATATAATAAATACATGTGCTGGCGGGAGGATTGGCCATACCCAGTTGTGCTCACCCAATACAGTCTGAAAACACAAAGCCCAAATACCCCAAATTGTCAGGGTCATTGAGACATACTTTTCTAATCTTGAGTACTTTATTAATTTTAGATAATATTTATTTGCTTCCATCAACTCTTCCACCTCTTTAGCTTTACTTTTTATTTTTGTTCACAGATTTTCAAAGTCCAATTTCAGGTGCTCTACAAAATTCTATTTAGGAATATTTAATTCATGTATTGATGGAGAAAGGTTTGTGTAGTTTCAGTTTCTGATTCAAGAGTATTCCAGTATAGAATAGTAAAAAGTAGAATTTCTCAAAAACCAAGCAATAAAAAACCTATTGTCAAGTGAAAAGAAATAGAAATCTCTTCTGATTCTGTACCTCTTACTTCCTTAGTTCATTTTATCATCACATCTCGAGGGGACAGATGATTCAGAAATGTTGGGGCCGGAGAGATAGTACAGTGATAGGGCCTTTGCCTTGAATGTGGCCAACCCAGGAGGGACCTGGTTTGATCCCCGGCATCCCATAAGGTCCCCCAACCTGCCAGGGGCGATTTCTGAGTGCAGAACCAGAAGTGACCCGAGTGCTGCTGGATATGGGCCAGAAGCCAATCAATCAATCAATCAAGTTTAAAAAATATTAAAAAAAAAAAAAAGAACTGTTGCCTTCCTTCTTGAGTCATTTTCAACGTAATCTTCTTGGTCTTGCATTTGGCAGACCCAGGTTCAATCTCCTAAACCATGTAGGTCCACTGAAGACAGTAGGGTGTGACCCCAAGCAAACCTCTTGATGCCCGGACCATTGCAACTGTCAGATAATTTCCATCACTGCTATTGGGTCAATGTTGTTTTTCCTTATATATTGATGTCACATAGCATGAACATCCCTTTACCATATAGTTTCTACCTGAATCATTCTTTGACATGATACTGGCTCTAGTTACAAAGCTTTATTTTCTGTATTCAAATAAATTGACTCCTTTTTGCCCTCTCCCATCACAGTTATGCTGCAGGTATGAGTGTTAGGTAACTTTGTTCTTCCTGTCATTCTAATGTTGGAAAGAATATGAAAGAAGTTCGTTATTTTGGCAGTTGCCAAGACAGCCTTAAAAACAAAAGCCCAAACACCCCAAATTTTCAGTTATCAAAAAAACTTCAAATATGAAAGATGAAAATTAAATAAGGGTTAAGAATTATATCCATTAAATAAGCTCCTACATAGATTTTTAATCGGGAGAATAGAGTTCTCGATTGCAAACATGAATTCCTAGAAACCTAGAAAGTGCATGCCTCCAAAGTGAAGACAAATAGTAACTATTAAGTGACAGGAAAAAAATGAATAAATAAGGGCCAAAGAGATCAGCAGCACAATATGCAGGGTGATTATGCAGGAGGCCAGCCAGAGTTTGATCCCTGAGGTCAACTATGTGTTCCCTAAAGCCTTCAAGGAATGATTTCTGAGTGCTGGATGTGGCCCCAAAACAAAAACAACTAGTAAATAAAAGTCAGAAAAACAGAAGGGAGGAAGATAATAATGTAGTAATTCAAGAAAATATTTCCAAATGTAGAACAAGAATTTATAGTTTATATTCTAGTATACTGGTCAAGAACAGGAAGAGTCTAATGAAAAGCCATGCCTGAAGATAGTACAAAGTTTAGGTATTTCTTTGAGTGCAACCTGACCCATTGATTCCAGGTACCCTGAGTAGAGCCCTGAGAAGACCTGAATACCACAGGGGTGTGGTCACAAACAGAAAAAGAGAAAAGAAAAACCCACAGTAAAACCAGAGGACGTCCTGAGGACAAAGAATAATTGTAACAGTTGTTACAGAGAAAAAACAGGCACCATATAAGTGAGAAGAAAATCAATGGTTTTGTTATCTCGAGTCAATGAAGCGGTATCTTAAAAACTTTGTAAGGAAGTGATTTCTAAATTGAAACAGTAAAGTGAAGCAAATTTATAACTGTCTTAGGGTAAAACCAAAGTACTGGTCTCAGAAAATTACTATCAAAAACACTCTTTATTAGTTTTTTTATTTTATTTTTTAAGGGGGCTACACCTGGCAGGCTTGAGGGATGATATGAGGTGCTGGCGGTTGCATTCAGGTCACTTGCATGGCAAAGCCATGTGACCTACTACTGTGATATTGCTCTATCCCTGATCCACATTCATAGGAAGTGTTGGAGGACCTGTTCCATTAGAACAGGGGTCTCAAACTCAATTTACCTGGGGCCGCAGGAGGCAAAGTCAGCGTGAGGCAAGGCCGCATAAGGGATTTTGCTTACCGAATATTCGCAATAAAAAATCACATTAGTAAGAAAAAAAATTGCATTAAACATTTGCATTCCCCGAACGGAACTGCTGGAGTATGCGAATGTTTAATGCGATTTTTTTCTTACTAATGCGATTTTTATTGCGATTATTCGGTAAGCGAATAATTGCAAATACTGCGATATTTGAAGGCCGGCCGCTGGCCACAAATGTTGTACGGAGGGCCGAAAACTGCCCGCGGGCCTCGAGTTTGAGACCTCTGCATTAGAATGAGGAGGTAAACAAAGAAAGAAGATATGAGTTCCTATAGACAGAGTGACTAAGGGGATGCCCAGACACTGGTTAAGAGAGCCTAGGAAGACAGCTGTGTACCAACCCAGCAGAAGAGCATTCCAAGTAATTGCAGGTTTGAAGCCATGAGGTAAAATGAAAATTACGACTTAAGGGAAAAAACAAACTGTAGAAGAAAAATCATGATGTCATATTGTTAAGCTTTGCATAGTATGAAGTAGTCCTAATAGAAACACTTAAACTAAGTTACAATTTAATTATATGTTATGTTGACACAGAAGTATACTTGTAACTGTGTGGTACAGATGTTGGTGGAGAAGTTAGAGATAATGTCCAATGCTAAGAAGTCAAGATGTAGAGGTATAATTATGTTATTCAAAACTAGAAAACATCCCAAGAATCACTTAAGAGAGCTGAAATTTGTTGCTGGAGGAAGAACACAAGGGGATATAATTTTCCTTACAATTCTTAGAGAACAAGTTGATTTAATCATATATATATAAAACTTTGATTTACAAAAAGCATTCAATGAAAAATAAAGCCACTATTAAGGTCCTGGCTTTTTCCTTTTCTAACAATGACTGCAGAGAAAAGAAAAAAAAAATCATCCAGTGCTATAGAAATGGAAATACAGCTTACTATATCTGAAGGAAAAACAAAACATTGAGGTATGTTGTAGAACACCATAGAAATATATTACTGACAGAATAAAATAAAAAATCTTAAAAACTTACAAAATAACTCCTATGTCTAGTAATCTTTATATGTTCAACAATTATCCATTTATGAAATGCATAATTTGATATATATATCAACAGCTATCTATCTATCTATCTATCTATCTATAGATAGATAGATAGATAGATAGATAGATAGATAGATAGATAGATAGATAGATAGATAGATAGCTGTTTAGTCTTCTTCATTCTGTAAGTGGTCTATACTTAAGTGTTCTCTACTTGGAAACTCTTGTTTTCTGGGGATTGACTGATTTGTGTTGTGGCAACAGCTGGCCATGCTCAGAGCTCAGTATTCACTCCTATTCAGACAATATGGGATGCTGGGGATTTGAACCCTGGTCAGTGCATGCAAGGCAAATGCCCTACCTATTAAACTATCACTCCAACCCCTGCTTGGAAATTCTTTACATCACTTGAGATGTAAAGGTCATGAAACATATCATTACTCCAACAGTACAGATCCTTGAGCATCTCCAATTTTCAGGTGAAATTTACTTACTGGTGAACATGAACAAAAATCTGGACTACAAGCAAAAGCAAAATCAATGTGATGTATTCCTGATCATAGGTGCTAACAAATAACATTATCCTTCTAAAAATGAAAGCTTGGAATTCACTTCTGAATGTTTGTAAACTGAAAACATCTAGAATAAAATGATATTAAGTATATGGCCACCTGGTATAAGTATCTATCACTGCAAGCATGCCAAAAGTATAAGACTTATTCTGGACTAAGCATGAATGAAAAAGCCATAGAAAAATACTATCTGATAAAAGATATTCTATCTGATAAAAGAGTTCACTGAAACAGTGAATTATAAATGATTAAAAACCAAAAAGACAGCTGGAAATAATAACCATACTTTTTCAAGAACATTTATATATCTTTTTAATTAGATTAGCTTTACAAGCATCTTGAGAGCTCTTTCATAATGAAAACACTGCTTTTCAAATTACATGACTTTATAGTCAGTATCTGTATAAGAATCCTGGAATTCTTTTCCTGCTCTTGGTAAAGGTCTGTATTTTACAGCTGATTAATGTATGGAAGAGAAATGGTAAATCTTTAAACCGTATTTTAAATTTCATAGCCCACAAGTAATTTCAAATTTTGTTCTAAATAAAATCCTACTTTGACAAGATCACACATGAAATGAACGAATTGTAAATTAATATTGAAGTAATAACTACTCAAATTTCTTGATTATTTTTATATAGTTCTCTAAGAAGTTATGTTATTCCCCCTAGCCACCCCCCACCCCAAACCACAACATTTAAGACCCGTCTGGCAGGCACAACCCACAGATAAAATCTGAAACTTTGCACAGCAGCACAGACACACACAGAGGGGCTCCTTCTCAGATTAAAGGCCACTGCTGTGTAGACCTTGACAGTCAAACAAGCCTCCCATCAGCATAACAATTCCTATGAGACTTAAAAATGATAGCACTTTTGAGTTGTGGCTGATATATAATACAAGGTGCTGTGGGCCAGATGGCAAAGACAACTTGCATTCCATGAGGAATTCCTGAGGAATTCGCTGAGGACCGGCAGAGGCACTTATTGTAGAGATGTTATGTTATAGTATCTAGAACAAGGAGAGCAAGTGGAACAAAACAAAATGTAGGCAAGGAAAAAACAAACTATAATTTTCTCCTGTAAATTCTAAGTGAGATCATAATACTGAATATTTAATCCCACCCTAAGTCTACACTGTCAGTTTCACTAAACAATTTTTTCATGTTTTACATGAACAATAGCAATCTTTTAATAAAAATTACTGAGCTTTCCATAGAAAAGGTCTCTAATTGAGTATAAACTATACAGATGCTAAAACAGTCATAAGTTGAAATATACAGAATTCTTTCTGTACACTCACATTATTTTGGCAGAGAAGATCAAGAAACAAGATAGAAAACTGAAGTTGTGAAAGATCTTACACCCATATTTTTATGCCAAGTATGATACCATCATTTAATCCTGCAAAGAGCCTAGGAAACATCCATCCTGACTCATTTCTTAAATAATAGGAGTCTGGGAGGTCTTGGTAACATTTCACTCCTTTTGAAATACTTCTCTTTTTCTGAAAAGTAATAAAGGAAACCCAAGAAACATAAAAATGTTTCCTTTTCTTTTTCATTTTTCAGGATTATAAAGAGGGCAGCATCACATTTGAGGAATGCCTCAGCAATGTCTGAGGAGTTAGTCCTACAGTATGTAAATGACCCAGTTTATTCCTCCCTAGATGCCATCCAACTGTAACAAGGTTCTTTCTGGTCTGCAGATCATCTGAATCACAGGTATAGAAACAAAACAATAGCAAAACTGTAAGTACAATCAACTCAAAGGAAAAGTCTTAGAAATAGGAAGTTATTTACTACATCTATAGAATACACCTGAAATGTATTAGAAAGCCCTTATCTTGGGAACTTGATGCTAAAGATACTCTCAAGTTCATTAATGCCAGTCACTTTAAATGTTTTTAAATAACTTAAAAGATAAACCTTACTATCTAATTTTTCTTATAAAATTACCTAAAAGTTACTGGTAGTAAATGGTGGGTTTACTGTTATGTTTCATTAACAACATAAAAAAATAAAATAAAACAGAACAACCAACAGCAGCAATCCTTGAGAGTTCAAATTAGTGTAAGACAGGTCTATGAAAAATCTGATTTTTTTCAGTTGGTAATTAAAGTGCGCCTTTGCTTATTTTAAGTACAAAGAAAATTAATCATCAGTCACTGGCAACAAATATAAGATGTCCTTTAGGGCAAAATTTAATAGTATGAAGAGGTTTACAAAAATAGATTGATGCTATTTTGGGGGATAATACTGTAATTTTTCTTAATTTGGTTTTGATAAACTGTACCTGATGATACAAAAATTACTTCAAATTCAAACTTGACTATATAAAAATGGAGTGATAAAATGGAGTGATAAAATGAATTCAGCTAGATGAAAGATCTGGCAAAGTGTAAGAATGAAAAAATTCTACCCTAGGATACTTATTTCATGTCCAGATGAAAATACCATTTTCAGTTGATAGCTTATATCTTCCCATAAGCAATCACAGTTTTGGAGTCATCACGCAGGACAAAGTCACAAAGTCAAAAATCTTCTTTTTGATGCAACACATAAAAGTTTGTTTTCTTATTAATATGCCAACTGGTCGTCTATTTTTTTTCTTTAATCCCACAAATTAACCAATAGTGTGTCAACAGTTGCAGGTGAAGTGGCATTATAGCTGGATCAAATGCTCTACAAGATGTCTTTACTGACTGAATCAGAAGGTTTATTGAGTTCAACCCTCACACCTTTTTCACCTGCAAGGTAAAAACAAACAAACAAAAAATCACTTATTCAACAAGCACTAGAGAGTTTTTATTACTGCTTCCCACTGAGTTCCTAATAGTATATGTTTTTACCTTTGCAAACATTTCGCATGTGACAACTTGCATCTCCATAGATCTTACTATCTTGAATGCCTTACTCTGAAACTAGTAACCAATCAATAAGAAAAAACATTCTCTAAATAGAGCTAATGATTTTGTCTCCTTTTAATTTTATTTTTGGTTTGGGGACCATACCAGCATTGCTCAGGGCTTATTCCTGGTTCTACACTGAGGCTATTACTCCTAGTGGTGTTCAGGGTGCTGGGCATTGAACCCGAGTTAGCCGCATTCAAAGCAAACACTTTACTCACTGTACAATCACTCAGACTCTTCTTTAGGCAGTTTTGGACTCCCTTATTAGGCAGTTTGGACTACTCTAAAATAGTGATAGGAACACCAAAAGCACATGCTGATATTGTGCCACAAATGACTTTTTAAAAAATATTAGAAAAGCCTGTACATCTTATAAAACATTTAAAAACAGGCTAATGTGGGATTATTAATGGCTGGTTAATCATTAATGGGAACACTAAACAGATTTTTAAAAAGGATATACAAAGTAGAATTTAAAGAAAAGACAGGTAAGTGCTCCTTTTGATGGAAAACTAAGACCCTTGCTCTAAGAGACAATCCTTAAGTGGGGGTCAGTGGTACTAGCACACTGGAGGATCTTTGGACTTCGTACAAATGCACCACTGACAGTTAAGAATTTACATGCAGTTAAGATTTACTAATCTTGACTTGTTTGTTTTGGGGCCATACCCAGTAGTGTTCAGGGATTACTCCTGGCTCTTCACTCAGGAATCACTCCTGGTAGGCATGGGTGGACCATATAGATACCAGGAACTGAATTCCGATTAGCCACATACAAGGTAAGTGCCCTATCCACTGTGGTATCTCTCTGGTCCTAATCTTTTTTTTTTTTTTTTGGTTTTTGGTTTTTGGGTCACACCCAGTAGAGCTCAGAACTTACTCCTGGCTCTGTGCTCAGAAATTGTCCCTGGCAACCTCAGAGGACCATATGGGATGCCGGGATTTGAGCCGCTGTCCGTCCTGTTTTGTTTGTGTGCAAGGCAAACGCCTTACTGCTGCTGTGCTATTACTCCAGCCCCTCTGGCCCTAATCTTGACATTCAATTTATCTCCTTTTTTAAAATGTTCTTCATGTCCACATTAAATACAGAAAATCTGGAGTATTCATATGTGTCTAAAAAGGATATTAACTTTTTTTTTTTTGTTTTTGTTTTTGGGTCACACTTGGCTGTGCTCAGGGATTACTCCTGGCTCTGCACTCAGAAATCACTCCTGGCAGGCTCAGGGGACCATGTGGGATGCCAGAATTGAACTACTTTCTGTCCTGGGTTGGCCACATGCAAGGCAAACGCCCTACTGTTGTGCTATCTCTCCGCCCCCATGTTAACTTTCTTCTAAGGGGGAATAAGAGGATGCCAGATGCCAGTTCAGCAGTCTGTGATTAAAAAGGATTACAGAAAAACTCAGCTTCTATATTACTAATTTTGCTAAACTTCCTTGAACAGGCTTTTTTAGTCTTTGGACTATTTTATTCATAAAAGATAACAATGAAGAAAACTTAAGAGAAATTCTCTTGTAAATAAGGGAACTACAGAACTAAATAAAAACAAGGAGTAAGTCTCCACAGCATTAATAAAAACTGTCTGTGCTCACTTGAAAGCACCACTTGGCTGTGGGGCATTTTTCTTCCAGTATACCCTGGCCCCAAATAATGTTTACCTGTTAGATATTTTACTTTAGCTCGTGCTCTCTCATCTGCATCAAAATACCAAACAGTTATTGCGTACCTAAAAGAAAATTTAGAATAGAGTAAGAATGACCACATTGGGGGAAGAAGTGTAAGCTGTTGCAATGGTCTATTAAAATTTGTAATGCCATAATGCCTAAATTGGAATGGTGTCAGAAGACAGATGAGTGCAGTAACAACCCACTCATCAAGTAACTCCAGTGATCAATCAAGAGTACAGCAGAGAAGCATGTGTGGGTAAAATTGATGCCTCAAAGCAGATGTGTTTTTATAATTTTCTCAATACCTATTTAACCCATTTATTTCCAAGCCCACAGTAGATCATCAGACATAACAATAAAAAGGTGAAAGAATGGTTGTTACATAAAAAACACGCTGTCAATAGTATAAATACTAAAGAGAAGAGAAACATTAGAGGACTCAAGGTGGGGATTCTTCAGTGAACAAAAAGGCTAATATCTGAACAATAGTAGATTACTAATATCTGAATTAATTAAAAGCAAAGAATAATGATGTTTACTGTTTTATAGCTTGGTATCATGAAGAATTAAAAATCTTGACATGTGGGGCCGGAGCGGTGGCGCAAGCGGAAGGGAGTTTGCCTTGGACACGCTAACCTAAGACGTTTTGATTTCCTGGCGCCCATATGGTCCCCGGTCCCCCACTCTGGAACAATTTCTGAGTGCATGGTCAGGATTAACCCCTGAGCGTCACCAGGTGTGACCCAAAAAGCACACACACACAAAAATCTTGACATGTACAGTTTAGTCAAACTTCATTTTCCTGAAAATTACACTTATTTTATTCCACAAATACATGAGAACTGTTTAACTAAATAGTACAAAGCAATTTAATGGGGAAAATATACATACATAGAAAGTAGAAAAATACGACATATGATTCTTTAGTAGAACATAGCAATTAACTGAAATAATTGTTCAGGTTCTGGCTAGTGATCATGGGAAAATTGATCAAATGAAGAGTTGATAAAAAGTGACAACTAAATTATGAAAACTTGTTTTGTGTTGTTCTGTGCCACACCTTGCAATGATCAGGAGTTACTCCCGGCTCTAGACTCACGAATTACTCCCGGCAGTTGAGCATATGGAATGCCAGAGATTGAATCTGGGCCACTTGAATGCAAGACAAGTGCTCTACCATTGCTTTATATCTCCAGCTCCCACCTTTATTACTTTTAAAGTGTTTTAATCTTTTATAATCAGAAAACGTCTTAAAGAAGTAGCAGGGACAGAAAAAGATGCCGTTATGTCAGCAGAGATAGTGATTATCCTCTGGTTTCCAATCACTGGTTTACGATCTCTAGCTGCAAAACTGTACAGCTTGCTACTCACTCTGAATTCAACTGTGGCAAAAATAGCTCAGAAGGAATCAGAAAAAAAAAATGAAAGAGGTGACAACAAAGTTTTTAGAATTAAATCCCATCAAAGGTTTTCTCATTTCTAACATCTAACTTACCTCAAAAATATACATAAGTGATCTAGGACCAAAGGTGGTTGGTTCGAATCCCAGTGTCCCATATGGTCCCCCCGTGCCTGCCAGGAGCTATTTCTGAGCAGACAGCCAGGAGTAACCCCTGAGCAACGCTGGGTGTGGCCCATAAGAGGGGCCAGAGCCATAGCACAGCGGTAGGGCACTTGCCTTGCATGCAGCTGACCCAGAACAGACCTGGGTTCGAACCCCAGCGTCCCATATGATCCCCCAGCCTGCCAGGAGAAATTTCTGAGTGCAGAACCAGGAGTAACCCCTGAGCACCACCAGGTGTGGCCCACCCCCCAAAAAAACATATAAATATATACATATACATAAGGTATGCTGCTTCTCACCAGATCTAAGCAACTAGTGCTAGTAGTTCACTATTATAATGTTCAAAGTATCATATATAATAAAGGTAGGTATTTAAAAATAGCATTAATTTTACAAATGTTTATTTTGGTTTGGGGTGATACATGGTAGTGCTTATGGGCTACTCCCATCCCAGTCTGTGTTCAGGGGTCTTAACAATATCTGTATCTTCTATTGTAGATCTTTTATTATAAAAGTCTTTTGCTGTCCTCTAAAATTTTGATTATTTGTCTATTTGGGGGGGGTAGGGAGCATATCATGTGGCACTCAGGGGTTACTCATGGCTCTGCCCTCAAAAATTGCTTCTGGCAGGCTCGGGGGGGACCTTACGGGATGCTGGAGATTAAATCTGGGTCCATCCTGGGTCAGCAATATGCAAGGCAAATGCCCTAAGGCTGTGCTTTTGCTCTGGACCCTATTTGTCATTTTAACAGTTCTCAAAAATAGGGCTGGAGGAGTTGTTCTGGGTAGATGTTGGAACTATACTGAACTGGGAACTGAACTGGTTGGTTGCAAGCAAGAAAAAGAGCCTTCTCTGACACTTCTCTAATTATTTTATAAAGAATTTATTAAATATAATAGACTTAGAATGCTGCATTCTAAAGACAAAGAGATGGTTAAGAATATAAAATATAGTACAAAGAATATGACTTAAAAGATACTTGCTGACTGAAGGCCTATTTTTCTAACATTAGCTCTGACATTTAACCTTTTATTTTTTTCTCTTTTTCTTCTCAGTCATTTTTCTCATCATTTCTACTCTCAGGTTACCTCAATTTTCCACTGCATTTTTTGGCATTGCCCCTCTCCACCTTCTACAAAAGATGTCCTTTCCCTTCTCTAGGTAAGTAACCCTTCTGTCCCTCAAGTGATTTTCTTGTTACAATATCAGAACAGAAATGGGACTAGAAAGATGAGAGGGTCTTTGCTTCTATTTTTTTATCCCAGCAATGAACTATTATGCAAAGAAAGTCACAACATTTAGTATTGACTGAAAAAAAAATCTTTTAAAATTATTCATATGTATCTGAAGAAGAGGAAGTCTCATTAAAAGCTTTCAGGTTTACTTATATATTCCCTCCTATGCTACCAAAGCAATTTTTTCTAAAAAAAAAAAAAAAAGAATACTACCTTGTAGCATATGCTGGTTGTACTTCGTGAGGGTTTCGACGGTCAGACCAGAAAAACAGCAGTCTATCAAATTTGGGTTCAATGTCAGCAAACTGGGCCTTGCCTTCTGGAAAAATTCGAAGTACACCGCCACTTACCTAAGAGAAAAGAGCCAAATGTTAGAAGTATGAAAAACCAAGAATGCTAAAATAAATCTTGGAATTGGGGAAAACCTTTTTAATGACTAAACATTCTAAACTGCACTTAACAGATATATCTGAATAGAAAGATGTAAAGGTGAGTCAAGATTCTAAGTACAGCCATTCATACATAGAAAAAAAGTATTTTAAAAGGATTTCTGTAAGTATTTAATAAAACATGAATATCACTAAATTTAAGTCTTTTTGTGGGGAAGGGGGCATACCCAGCAGTTGGTGCTCAGGGTTTACTCCTGGCTATGCACTCAGAAATCACTCCTGGCAAGCTCAGGGAACCACATGGGATGCCGGAAATCAAACCTGGGCCCATCACAGGTCAGCAGCATGCAAGGCAAATGCCCCACTGCCGAGCTAACACTCCAGCCCCTAAATTTAGGCCTAAGTCATAAGATGTAGCATACATTTCTGTATGCTAATGATTTGTTTAACCTGCACTTAAAATAGATGTCAAATCATCTATTTGACAATAAACTTTATTGTATTTGGGAGGAGGCACCCTCCATGGAGCCAGGCCCACTTTTTCACTGGTCGAGTAATTTATTCTATTTTAAAGCTGAACAGATAATAGGATAGTCAGAATTCAATATATGAGCGGGTATTATTATTCTTATCCAATCATCATCATGCTCTGTATTAAAGCCCACCCACCAGCCCCTATTTGCCATTATCATCACCATGGTGGCCAGTGTTAGAAACTACAGCCCTGGGGCTGGAGCGATAGCACAGCAGTAGGCCATTTGCCTTGCATGCAGATGACCCAGGATGGACCCAGATTCAATCCCTGGCATTCCATATGGTGCCCGAACCTGCCAGAAGTGATTTATGAGAGCAGAGCCATGAGTAACCCCTACGTGCCGTCAGGTGTGGCCCCAAAACAACACAAACAAAAAACTGTGGGGGCCAGAGCATAGCATAGTGGTAGGGCATTTTTGCTTTGCAGGTGGCTGATCCGGGACGGACCTGAGTTCAAACGCTGGCGTCCCATAAGGTCCCCCAAGCCAGGAGCGATTTCTGATCACAGAGCCAGGAGTACCCCTGAGCATCACTGGGTATGGCCCAAAATCCAAAAACAAAAAAAAAAAAAAAAAAAAAAAAGAAAAGAAAAGAAACTGTAGTCCTCTCTTTCCAGAGCACACTGATGATTATTTACTCATAAAACTGGACCAGGCTGGAGTGATAGCATAGCCGTAGGGTGTTTGCCATGCACATAGTTGACACAGGACGGACCTAAGTTCAATCCCTGGCATCTCATATGGTCCCCTGAGCCTGCCAGGAGTAATTTCTGAGTGCAGAGTTAGGAGTAGCCCCTCAGCGCTGTCGGGTGTGGCCCAAACCCTCCCCCAACCCAAAAATAAAAACAAAAAATAAAAAACTGGATCATATCCATAAAGGATGATTATCTTTCCTTCTCAATCTGAGATTAGACTCAGCTATTTATTCCAATAACATCTGCAGTCTCATATCTGTGTTGGGTGGACCCTGAATACAGAGAAGGGAATAATGCAGGAAGTTCTTATCCGAATGATATTCATAATGTGTGTGTGTGGGGGGGGCAAAGTGAAAATCACCTGTTTGGTCCTTAATCCTCAAAAAATGAAATTTCTTAGTAGATAAAATGTTAATTTGAAAGGCAATTCAGAGATTGGACCTATTCCTAGAATAGCTTCTATAGTTAGAAGAGTTGTTTGTTTATTGGCAATACCAAGTATTGATCAACCCTAGGCTTCACATATGCAAGGTAAGTGTGCTACCCCTAAGCTACATATATGGTCACCTAGAGAAGTTGTGTATCAGGCTAGCTGTTACTATCAAGTAACTTAGTAGCCTACCCTGCCTTCTGGATACTAGTGTGGTTCAGAGAGAATACTAAGACACTTATGTAAACATCTAAGATAGCACAGCGGTGTTTGCCTTGCAAGCAGCCGATCCAGGACCAAAGGTGGTTGGTTCGAATCCCGGTGTCCCATATGGTCCCCCGTGCCTGCCAGGAGCTATTTCTGAGCAGACAGACAGGAGTAACCCCTGAGCATTGCCGGGTGTAACCCAAAAACCAAAAACCAAAAACCAAAAAAAAAAAAAAGTAAACATCTAAAGAACCTCTGACTAGTGTTTCCCAAAGTGGGTGATTCTGTCTCCAGGGCTGCTAAATTATTCAAGGAGGGGATCAAACAACTCTCGTACAAATAGAGAATGCTTAAAGAAGCTAGATTTGGGGCTGGAGAGATAGCACAGTGGTAGGGTGTTTGCCTTGCACTTGGCTGACTCAGGACGAATCTGGGTTCAATTCCTGGCATCCCATATGGTCCCCCAAGCCAGCCAGGAGAGATTTCTAAGCACAGAGCCAGGAGTAACCCTTGAGCATCACTAGGTGTGGCCCAAAAAACAAACAAACAAAAAAAGAAGCTAGATTTTGGTGGAAGAGAGAGCTCCATGGATTGAATGCAGAAAAGGCATGTTTTGCAGTCAGGAGGCCTGGCTTTGGTTACCCACAATGCCATACTGTAATCTCTACACTGTAGTTCCCCACCCTCAAGGACTGCCAGGTATGGTCCAAAAGCTAAAAGTAAAGAGGAGGTAGATTTTAGGCAAAGGGGTACTAAGTTTTTATTCTCCCAAATGAGGCAATGGGCTAAATAAGTTTTGGAATCTCTGCTCTAGACTGTAACTAACTTCTCTTTTTTTCTTTTGTGGTCACATTTGATATTACTCTTGGTGGTATTCTGGGGACTATATGTGCCACTGGAGATTGAACAAGGATTGGCTGAGTATAGGGGAAGTTCCTTAATCCCTGTACTATCTCTTCAGCCCAAATTTGTCTATTCTTTTTTTCTGTCCTATTCCTTTGACTACAGTCATTGGGAATATCATAGGTAATCTTCTAAAAATGACTTTAGCAAGTGAAAACTGAAGCTTTCATTCTTCCTTTGGGAAACTTTCCCTGACTTCTGAATTTGGTGAATCTTCTTCCTACGTGCTCCCACAGCAATCTGTCCTGTATTTAGCAGAACTTCTATTAACTATCTATTAATCAGCAGACTCTATTGAATTAGACTATTTCTATTTCTGTGGTATCTCTAGTACCCAGAAAAATGTTTTGCACACTGCACAGTCAGTATAATCTTTCAATGGAATTTTTTAGTTCAACAAATAAAAATGGGGTCGGGAAGGTGGCGCTAGAGGTAAGGTAAGCGCCTTGCAAGCGCTAGCTTAGTACGGACCGTGGTTCGATCCCCCGGCGTCCCATATGGTCCCCCCAAGCCAGGAGCGACTTCTGAGCGTATAGCCAGGAGTAACCCCTGAGTATCAAATGGGTGTGGCCCAAAAAAACCAAAAACAGGGGCCGGAGAGATAGCATGGAGGTAAGGCGTTTGCCTTTCATGCAGGAGGTCATCGGTTCGAATCCCGGCGCCCCATATGGTCCCCTGTGCCTGCCAGGAGCAATTTCTGAGCCTGGAGCCAGGAATAACCCCTGAGCACTGCCAGGTGTGACCCAAAAACCAAAAAAAAAAAAAAAAAAAAAACCAAAAACAAAACAAAAAAAAACAACAACAACAAATAAAAATAACTACAGGGAGCCAGAGCGATAGCACAGCGGTAAGGCATTTGCCTTGCACGCAACCAACATAGGACGGATGGAGGTTCGAAACCCGGTATTCCATATGGTCCCCCAAGCCAGCCAGGGATGAATTCTGAACACAGAGACAGGAGTAACCCCTGAGTGCCACTGGGTCTGACCCAAAAAACAAAACAAAAAAAACCCAAAACTCAAAACCCAAAACCCAAAAAGAAACAACTATGGACTCCTACTTATATATTATTTAATATACACACACATACCCCCTCCACACACACACATGATCTTGGCTAGGGAGATCAGTAGCAAAATATACCTAACAAAATACAGAAATTAGGACTAACAAGTATGTTTTTAGTTTTCAAGATATTCATAAAATCTGAAAGATAAAGTGTTTTAGTGTTTATTTTTTGGGGAGTACACCTAGGTCACTTTCTGGAAGTACTCAGGGACCATACATGGTGCCAGGTTTCAAACTAGGCTTATAGGTATAGCATGTACTAGGCAAATGCCTTATTTGTACTCTTTGTCCCCCACCCAATTTTTATCTATTTTGTTTTTTTGGTTTGGGGCCACACCAGGCAGTCTCATGAGTTATTTTGGTTCTGCACTCAAAAGTCACTGCTGGCAGGCTTGGAGGACCATACGGGATGCCGGGGTTTGAACCCAGGTTGTCCACATGCAAGGCAAACAACCTATCTGCTGTGCAATTGCTCTTGCTACTGCTATTGTTAATGCTCTGCCTCCCTTTTAAATTTATTTTCCTGGGGCCGGGCAGTGGCGCTAAAGGTAAGGTGCCTGCCTTGCCTGCGCTAGCCTTGGACGGACCGCGGTTCGATCCCCCGGTGTCCCATATGGTCCCCCAAGCCAGGAGCAACTTCTGAGCACATAGCCAGGAGTAACCCCTGAGCGTTACCGGGTGTGGCCCAAAAACCAAAAAAAAAAAAAAAAAAAAAAACCCAATAAATTTATTTTCCTTTTTTTTTTTTTTTGGTGTTTGGGCCAACCCGGCCATTGCTCAGGGGTTACTCCTGGCTGTCTGATCAGAAATAGCTCCTGGCAGGCACGGGGGACCATATGGGACACCGGGATTCGAACCAACCACCTTTGGTCCTGGATCGGCTGCTTGCAAGGCAAACGCCGCTGTGCTATCTCTCTGGGCCCTATTTTCCTATTTTTAATTTTTAACTGGAACTATACCAATTTGTTTTGTGTCTTGTGTTCAAGATATATTATCAGATTTATTTCTCTATTTTAACCTTCATAGAATAAACAGTACTTGTTTATATGATCCCTTGAAATCTACTAGCAATACAATTTACCCCCACTTTTTTTTTCACCCCCACTTTAATTTGATCTAGGACAGAATAAACTCCTTAAATCAGTATGGAACAGAAACATTTCTGTAGTTCTGAGACATAAACTAAACTCCAAAAGAAATGTTTTGTCTTGTTTGTTTGCTGACCGTGGTTTAAAGATTGATTTGAAAATAATCACCCTGGCTACACAGATATATTATAAAAATCCACTCTGGTATACATCACATTCACTTTTTGTTTGTTCTGGAGCCAAACTTGGTAGTGCTCAGGGTTTATTCCTGGCTTTGATCTTGGTTACCACTCCTTGGGAGTACTTGAGGGAACCATATATGGTATCCTAAATCAACCTGGGATAGGTCAAATGCAAAACAAGCACCTCAGCCCTTGTTCTATTTTTCCAGCCAAAACAATGGTTTCTTATAAAGGATTATATACTATAAACACTTTAAATAATTTATGTTATTAAAACAAGAGATTATATATGTTTAAAACTACTTTTAAAGGTTTTTCCAGTGATAATAAATCTATTTTTAGTAACCAGAGAAGAGGATTCTGCTTTCCAACATGCAACAACTTAATGACATATATTTACAATACAAAGAAAACGTAGAAGTAGTAAATAACTTGTAATAATTTTACAATTTCCATTTTATAGTTATAAAATAACTTCAGAAGAATCTTTAAAAAATACCTAAAGCAAGATATTTCAATGAAAAATATCAAAGATGCCAATAGAAGCTAATTTTGGGGGAGAGCCCACAGAGTGATGGTCTGGGGCTAATACTAGCTTCGTGTTCAGGCGTTGCTTCAAACGGTGCTCAGAGAATCTTGCAGTGCCGGGGATCAAATCCCTGTCTCCTATATGCAAAGAATGGATGCAGCTATCTCCCCAGGTATTTAAAGTTTGGTTTTAGAATAATATTTTAGTATCCAAGAATGAAAGAATCTACTTTTTGAATGTATTCATATCTGTTTGATTTTATAGATCTTTGAGATTAAAATCTGAAAAAAATTTGGGGAGTGGGTCACACTGGTGATGTTCAGGGCTTACTCCTGGCTCTGCACTCAGGAATCATGCTGGTGGTGTTTGGGGGATGACAGAGGATGCCAGGGAATGAACCCTGGTCAGCTATTTGCCCCATTGTCCTATCGCTCCAGCATCCTAAAACCTCAGAGAAATTTTTAACTGTTTTTGTGTTCACAAAGTCTAAAGTATGTGAGAAGAAAAATACTTGTGAGAAATAATAAATGCTCAATTAAGTTGCATACCTTGGCATCCCAGTCTTTATTAAGATAATATATACAAGTCACACATCTTCCATCACCATTCGGATTATCAACATGTCGCACATAACCTGTTCCATTGCCTGGATAGCAAGCAACCATGGCCTGTAATAAAACAGTAATAATTAGTAACAATAATGAGTTTAGAACTAAATGTATGAATAAAAAGAGAAAACATGTTATTAATCAAATTACTGATGTTTGGTTATTCTAAATTTAATTCTTCTCTTTTTTAAATCCTGTACTTTGTAGATTAGAAACTATTTCATATTGACATTTATAAAGAATACAAGAGTAGGTCTGTGAACAATGCAAGGCCAGATGAATTCAGCTTCTGGGATGGGAAGAGCCAACAACAAAAGATCAGAAAGTAACTCTTGGCTGCCATGCATCAGAACTCCTGTTTAAAACCACCAAAGTCAATTAGACTATAAAACTCAGTTTCATGATCTTTCTTTTTTCTTTTTCTTTTTTTGTTTGTTTGTTTGGTTTTTGGGTCATAGCCGGCAGCACTCAGGGGTTACTTCTGGCTCTACACTCAGAAATCGCTACTGGCAGGCTTGGGGACCATATGGGATGCTGGGATTCAAACCACCGTCCTTCTGCATGCAAGGCAAACGACCTACCTCCATGCTATCTCTCCGGGCCTCTCATGATCTTTCTTTATATTGATAATCAAGATCAAGTTCTTTATCTTGCTCCATGAGAAATTTCTATTCTCCTTGAACTCACTTTAGAACACATATATTACTTTTTTGCAGTCAAACACCGTTTAACATTATTTCTAAATGTTATCATTTTGGAAAGGCATCATTTAGTAGGTTAGGGTGAGAGAAATAGTACAGAGGATAATGTGTTTGTATCTCATCTGACCAAAAAATTGTACAGAGATGGGAGTAACACCTGAGTACTACTGAGTGTGGCCCAAATATCCTCTCTTAATATATATATATATATATATATATATATTTTTTTTTTTTTTAAATCTAAATGTAGGGGCTGGAGTGATAGTGTAACGGGTAGTATGTTTGTCTTGCATGCAGTTGACCTAGGTTTGATCGCAGGTATCGATATACGGTCCCTTGAGCACCAGTAGGAGTAATTTCTAAGTGCATAGCCAGGAGTAGCACCTGAGCATTGCCAGGTGTGGACCCAGACAAAATAAACAAAGACCAAATGACAATAATCAAATAGGTCTTTTTATTAGGAGCCAGATAACAGGAAGATCATTTTATTAGGAGCTACATCCAACATTCCAAGTGATACTTAGAGTTGGGCATGAGGTACCAGGAATTCCACACATGTAAAAATGCATTTTCTTTATCCTTTAAGCTATTTATCATTTAAGCTATCTCCCAGTCCCAAGATATAGTTCAGAAGACCACTAGGATTAAACACAAAGCTAGAAGACAGACCAGAATAAGAAGCATCAAATAAAATACATTATATACTATATATTAAAATAATGATCAAATAAAATTGAATATTTTGGGGGGCCACACCCGGTGATGCTCAGGGGTTACTCCTGGCTATGCGCTCAGAAATCGCTCCTGGCTCGGGGGACCATATAGGACGCCGGGGATCAAACCAAGGTCTGTCCTAGATTGGCAGTGTGCAAGGCAAATTCCCTACCATTGTGCTATCACTCCGGCCCCAAAATTGAATATTTTTTAAAATTTTTTTCAGAAATAATGAAAAAAAACATATTCCAAATTATCAATTATTCTTAAATTTTCATTTTTCCCCATATTTATTCATGTATTAAAGTCAATGTCAATCTTATGATTAATTAATTGATAAAGCAATCAAAAGTAACTTAAGTTGTGTGTAGTAGCTCTGCATTATAAAATAAAATGCTAGTGTAAACTGGATATCTCAATAAAATAAAAATTGTTATTGCTTCGTTATTTAAAATAAGTTCATTTTTAAAGGTTGCTTTTGTTGTAGGAAAAGTCACTTATCTCCCATATCCCCACCCCCATCTCTTCCCTTTTGTTGTTTTTGTGATGACTGGGAAGGAAAGGGATGACAGATTTGGGTGTGGTAATTGTACACTTGGATGCAGTGTGTCTGAGATTGCATTCAGCATGTGGGACAGTGACCTTAGGGTGTGTGGCCAGAAAAATATGGTACTTTATCACTGAGTTATTGCCAGTCTCCCAAATGCTATTTTTGTTTTGTTTTGTTTTTTGTTTGTTTGTTTTTGGGCCACACCCGGCAGTGCTCAGGGGTTACTCCTGGCTGTCTGATCAGAAATAGCTCCTGGCAGGCACGGGGGATCATGTGGGACACCGGGATTCGAACCAACCACCTTTGGTCCTGGATCGGCTGCTTGCAAGGCAAACACCGCTGTGCCATCTCTCCGGGCCCCCAAATGCTATTTTTAAAAATTCATAGGACGGACCCGGGTTTGATATCTGGAGCCCATATGGTCCCCGAGAATGCCAGGGGTAATTTCTTAGCACAGAGCCAGGAGTAACCCCTGAGCGCTGCTGAGTGTAACCCCAAACCCAAAACAAACAAACAAACAAAACAAAATTCATAGACAAAAATAATAAAATAATTCGGTGTTCTATTTCAAGAGAATTTTAAATCTGAAAACTTGGGGGAGAATTACATTTTCTTTATTATTTAAATTACAATTTTTCAGTTTTTGTGGTAATTATTTCATGTCTATTTTTCCTAATTCGAGACAAAATGAATGGCAGGTTTTATAACTCTCAATAATAGACCCAGAACTGGGGAAATAGGTCAAAGACCTGGAGCATAGGCTTTGCAAGTGAGAGCCCTTGGTTCAATCCAGACATTTCAATAGTCAGTACTCGCTGAATTTCAACTGCTAATAAATATAGTGATTTCAAGTTATCATCTACTAAACTTGAGTTTTAATGGGCTTGAGGATTTGCCTGAGTTTCTGTCTCTGTCTGATACTGCAGATGAGTTCCTTTTGTTTCCCACTGTTCTTCAAGTTTTATGTGTGCTAATGGTGGATGTTTAGATTTCCAGTTAAGGGATCAGTCAGTTCAGAGAGAGCAGAGTGCTTGCTTTGCACATGGCTGACCCAGGTTTGATCTCCAGCATCCCAAATGGTCCCATACAGTCCCCTGAGCCTGCCAGGAGTAATTTCTGAGTGCAGAGGCAGAAATAACCCTGAAGCTCTGCTGGGTATGACCCCAAAATCATACCAAAAACAAACAAACAAATAAACAAGGGGTTGGGGCATTTGCCTTGCACATAGCTGATCCAGGGCAGATGTGGTTTGAATCCTGGCGTCCCAGGTGGTCCCCAGAGCTTGCCAGGGGCAGTTTCTGAGCCAAGATTAGCCCCTGAGCACCGCTCAGTGTGACCCCAAACCCAAGAAAAACCAAAACAAAATTACACTGAATACCTTTAGAATACAGTTATCATATAGAAATCATATAGAAATCACTGTTTTTTTTGGTTTTGGGGGGGCCACACCCATTTGACGCTCAGGGGTTACTACTGGCTTATGTGCTCAGAAATCACCCCTGGCTTGGAGGAACCATATGGGATGCCGGGGAATCGAACCGTGGTATGTCCTAGGCTATGTCTGCATGTAAGGCAGACGCCTTACCTCTAGCTCCACCAAGCTGGCCCCAGAAATCACTGTTTGTAATGAGCATATAAATCTAGTGAAACCATTGGTTTCCACTCTTTGAAAATATATAAAAGGCCCCAATATTTGTGTTAAAATTGTTTTCTGGGGCCGGGAAGGTGGCGCTAGAGGTAAGGTGTCTACCTTGCAAGCGCTAGCGTAGGACGGACCTCGGTTCGATCCCCCGGCGTCCCATATGGTCCCCCCAAGCCAGGGGCGATTTCTGAGAGCCCAGCCAGGAGTAACCCCTGAGCGTCAAACGGGTGTGGCCCAAAAACCAAAAACAAAAAAACAAACAAAAAATTGTTTTCTATTTTAACAGGAATTAAACTGAATCCTAAAACCAGTTTACCACTTCTGTCTGGAATAAGCTTTCATGAGAGGCACTTGAGAGGTTCTAAAAGAATAAAGTAGGAACTTCATCAATTTGGAGAACAGTTTGTAGGGGCCAGAATGGTGGCGCAAAAAGTAGGGCATTTGCCTTGCAAGCACTAACCTAGGACAGAATGCAGTTCGATCCCCTGGAGTCCCATATGGTCCCCCAAGCTAGGAGTGATTTCTGAGCGCATAGCCAGGAGTAACCCCTGAACCCCTGAGCATCACTGGATGTGGCCCAAAAAGCAAAAAACAAAAAAGTTTGTAAAGCAGGTTTTTTTTTTTTTTGGTTCTTATTTGCTAGCTAACAAATTTTTGTATATGTGACTGAACTCAGTCTGTTTTGCTTTCATGTAACATGCCATTTAGTAGTTCACTTAATAATAGCAGAACCAAATGCCTAAGTAACTAAATTGACCCAGGTCAGATAAAAAAAAAAAGAGGAAGTCACCATGTCAAGACATCCAGAACAGTGTAGTATACACAAAAAGGAAATCTGGTTTTATTGGAACATAGTTTTGAGCCATACCAGCAGTGCTCAGGACTTACTCGCTGTTCATGGATTATTCCTGGTGGGGCTCAGGAAATCATACTGTATGCTGGGAATTGAACTTTGCCCACTGTACTTACTATCTGGCCGCACAAGAATTTACATATAATATCTACAGAAAGCAAAAATATTTAATGCTGCCTGGGAATAGGACTTCAAAAAAGACTATGGAAAAATGACAAAAGAGCATAAGTTTGTTTTGACTTTGATTTTGGTCCAAACACCGCAGCTATGATCCAGTGCAGTGCTAGGGACATTCTAGGCATCAATGATGTTCCAGACACTCCTAAATATGCTTGTGAAGCATGTAAATTCAGGCATCGAAGATTGGGCTCTCAAATGCAAAGCATATATTCCAGTCCTTTGAATTATCTATCAAGCCCTAAAGAGTTGAAGTTTAAAGTATAAAAATGCATGGAATGGGTGGTTTAAGAGGAAATTCTGGCTAGAGGGTGCAGAATATTTGGGGGAAAAATAATATAGATGGCAATACAAATGGGCAGACACAGAGGAGGAAGATGGAGTTTCTAGTGCAGAACAAGACATAGAACAGAGAAGACTGGAACTAAAAGGACAAAAGGCTCCTACTGATTTGTTGCAGTTTAATTTTGTATGCTCTAAGTGTCCCCTGGTTTAAATTTTAAAATATGATTTTCAATCCCTCCACTTAAGATCACGATTTTATATAACAATTCTGTTAGAGACTTCCTATATACACATATAATGCATATTATATATACAATGTATATGGGGGGGGGGGGTCACACCTGGTGGTACTCAGTAATCTCTCCTATAGAGTACCAGGGATTGAACCCAGGTCAGCCACATGCAAGGCAAGCATCCTGCCCAATTGTACTATTTTATTTTGGTTGTTTGGGGCCACACTTGATAGTGCTCAGGATCTACTCCTGGCTCTGCAATCAGGAAACCACTCCTGGTGCACTTGGAGGACCATATGGGATGCTGGGAGTCAAATCTAGGCCGGCTATGCTCAAAACAAGTCTCCTACCCACTACACTCTTTCCTGTCCCTGAGCTCAGAATTTTAAACAAGCATTCTGCAGAATGCTGACTAACAAAAGATCAAATTTTGAGTAAAAATAGCCAGTACTACACAGGTTACTTGTAGGGATGAACTGATTGACAGGGGTTACTCACATACGTAGAGACAAGAGCTTGAATGAAAGACCAGAGATAGAGAGGCTAGGATGACTAGAGAAAAATTTAAGACCATAAAACGGGCCAGAAAGTGTTCAAGAGGTAAAATACTTGTTTTGCATGTGGTCTACCCAATTTAATCCCTGGCACTATACACTGTCCCGTGAGCACCACCAGGGGTCACTCCTGAACAAAGAGCAAAGTGTGGGCTTAAAACAAAAAAGAATGTGAACTGTAGGTATGCTCACCCTTCAAAAGAATATAGGTGTAGCTATGCTGCAGCATTAACCTTTCATGAATGTCTGGGTTCCATCCCTGATACTATAAAGTATATGTAATAGACACAAATGGTAGTGAGAAGGAACTAATTTTAAGAAAAAGTGAAAAAATAAAAACCAAACTACTAAAGTATCCCCTTATGTTCATTCATTCAGCAAATATTTTCTGAATATATGCCATGAATTACTTTGAAAAAAATGTTTTAATTTTCTCAAATTTGTACCTTCTGCCCTACCAGAAAAACCATCAATGTCATTTTGCTGATTCTCTCCTTTCTTCAAAACCACTTTGTACTTTGATTCCACTTTCTGCTGACCAAGGCTTAATCTTAGTTTTGGAGCTATTGGTGGGGGTGCCCAAGCAATGCTCAGGGCTAGACACTTGAGAGCAATACTAGGTGCAGCAGTGCAGGCCGGACAATTCAGTTTTCGGTTCCATTATGCAGAGCTTCACAGACCTTGAGTGCTGAGGGTCTACTAGAGCCAACCTCAGCAATACTGCAGGTGGGGGTATTAAAAATGCCTCGTATGTACTAAGTATGGGATCCAGCCAATCAAGCTATTTTCCTTGACCTAAGTCTGAACTTTGGTGAGAGGGTGGGAAAGTGCAGGGGTGGGGGGCACACCTGACAATATTCAAGGGTTATTGCTAGTTTGCTGTTCAGAGAACCTTATATGATTCGGGAATTCAATCAGGATGAACTGAAGCGGCCGTATGGAAAGCAAATGCCTTACCTCCTGCACTACTAACATAACTCTAGCTTTACGCACAATGCTTACTGAAGCCTATTAATAACGTATCTTCCCTAACCATTTAATAACTATCACTATATTATCATTATCACTACATATAAATCTAGTAGCTATAATTTTAATTACAAATGTGCTATTGAGGGGGCTAGAGAGATAGTACAGCGGTAATACATTTGCCTTGCATGTGGTTGGCCAGGGTTTGATCCCCAGCATCCCATAAGGTAACCCGGGCACTGTCGAAAGTAATTCCTAGGGGCTGGAGTGATGGCACAGGCGACAGGGTGTTTGCCTTGCATGTGCTAACCTAGGATGAACTTTGATGCGTCCCCTAGCGTCCCATATGGTCCCCCAAGCCAGGAGTAGCCCTAGTGTCACCGGTTGTGGTCCAAAAACCAAAAACCAAAAAAAAAAAAAAAAAAAAAAAGAAGTGATTCCTAAGTGCAAAGCTAGGCGTAAACCCGGAGCACCACTGGCTGTGGCCCAAAATCAAAACAAAAAATAAATGAGCTATTGATTAAAAAAAATAAGTCTTTACTCTAAAGTGATGGGGCACAATGACTAACAAAGTGATGAGCTAATTAAGATAAAAATTGAGCATCACTATATAAAGTGTGGGGGGCAGAGAGATAGCATGATAGCACAGCGATTGAACATTTGCCTTGCATTCTGCCGACCTGGGATGAGCCCAGGTGTGATCCCTAGCATCCCATACAGTTCCCCGAGCCTGCCAGGTACAATTTCTGAGTGCAGCGCTAGGAGTAACTGCTGAGCACAGCTGAGTGTGGTCCCCTAAAAATGTTGAGCATCACTATAAAAAATCTTGAAATCTTAAGCTAGAGGTTTAGCTCATTGGCATATACCCTGCATGATATCTAAGTATTTAAAGTCCTGAGTTTGATCCTTAGCACTGCAAAACAAAACACCTTGAAAAATATGGAATAAAGATGAGTAAGGCTGAGCAATAGTACAGCAGGTAGGGTACTTTATCTGAGCACTTTTGGGAGGACCCAAAAACAAAAAAAAAATAAATAAAAATGATAGAGGAACTAAGGAGAGATAGTTAAGGCACTTTCCTACTATTCCTCCTTTTCCTTTGGTGTTCTTGTTGCAAGGGTCACAAACACATGGCTGTGGTGGTTTCACATTATTATTTTTATTATTTATGATGTTAAGAGTCACACAATTGGGGAACAGCAGAAGTTGCACCTTATGATGCTGGGGAATATCAAACAGCAGTGCCACCAACATCATACCCTTGAGAGCACAATGCAAAGTAGGTGCTCTACTATAGAGCTAATCCCTAGCCCTAAAATCAAAATTTGAAGAAACTGTTTTAGCCCTTGGTCCTTTTTTTTTTTTTTTTTTTTTTTTTGGTTTTTGGGCCACACCCGGTGTTGCTCAGGGGTTACTCTTGGCTGTCGGCTCAGAAATAGCTCCTGGCAGGCACGGGGGGACCATATGGGACACTGGGATTCGAACCAACCACCTTTGGTCCTGGATTGGCTGCTTGCAAGGCAAACACCGCTGTGCTATCTCTCCGGGCCCAGCCCTTGGTTCTGTACCGGATCAAATAATAGACATACAGTGATAGAGAACAATAAGCTTCTTTTTTTTTTTTTTTTAAATTGAATCACCGTGAAATGCAAAGTTGTTCATGGCTGAGTTTTAATCACACAGTGTTCAAACATCTCTTCACCAGTGTACACTTCTTGCCACCGAAGGTTTCCTTCTTATGCCCCTCCCCAACTGCCTCCATGGCAAACACTTTTCTTCTCCTTCTCTCTGTATCTCTGTCTCTGCTCTCTCCTCCCCTACCCATTTTTTCTTTTAGGCACTGTGATTTGCAATATTTTTACCAAGCATACCAAGAAGGACCCCTAAATTTCTTTCATGGCTTGCTAAACCATTTGAAGACTTAATTTGTTTTACATTTGCATGTGAGGGAGAACATGCTTGTTACCAATCTCCCAGAAGCTGGGGATCAAGGAGGTAGTAGAACTGAAGACTGAGGGTATAGAAAAAAGAACTAATGGTGACTTACTTCCCAGGTAGTCTGTTCCTGGGCTGATACCTCTGTAGCATTTTCTGAAAAGGAGGGACAAAAAACTCCTTTTCTGTGTGAACCAGAGCAGCTGAATGACAACATCCCCTACACCCTTCAATCAATAGTCCAGCTCCGTGACTGAAATAATGGCTCCCAATATTTGGTTTGGGTCCTGGCTGATCTCACTGCAGCATTCTCAGAAAGGGGCTAAGGGGTGGTGATGCCAGACTTCCCTTTCTGCATGAACCTACAGCAGCTGACGGTCATTCCTACAACCTCCAACAAAAACAGCTTGGCTCCAAGACTTAACTTTATCAAACTTCCAAGCTTGCTTACCCTGCTTCCTTCTATAGGTCCCTATCACACCCTCTTTCCTTCATAAAACCAAAAACCAAACCTTATAGAGTTAAAACCAAAACCAAGCCATATAGAGAAGTCACTATTTAATAGCATGTCCTTGGGCTGGGGAGATAATGTAAATAGTAGAAATCATGCCTTATATGTGCAAGGCACTGAATATAATACCCAGTACAGAATGACCTGCAGAATACCTCTGGATATAACCATGGCAGCCCCTAATCACCACTGCTGTATGGTTCTAATGACTCCAAAAACATTGTCAGAGTGGTCTTGGTGGCTTCTCAATATCAAAATGCAACCTAAACAGCAGACGACCCCAATTACTCAAATCTTTCCACCTCCACTGGGTATGTTACTTATTGGAGGGGTTGGGATGGTGAGGGGAAGTGTGTTCCAAACAGTTTCAAATACCCTCGAAGCCTAGAGTAATTAATTAATCCTAGACTAACACTTCTTTCCTGTTAGCTAATCAATCATTAAGGACTGCTAAGTATCTGCAGCCTGACAGGAAATAATTTTCCCTTTCCTGGTGGATAAGATCTAGACTTCTTTAACTCTAGATATATAATTTGTTTATTGGTTTTCAAGACCTCTAACTCTTTCATTTTCTTTTCTTTCTTTTTTTTTTGTTTTTTTTTGTTTTGTTTTGTTTTGTTTTGTTTTGGGGCCACAACTGGCAATGCTTGAAGCTTATTCCTTGCTCTAGACTCAGGGATCATTTTTGGCAGGCTCAGGAACTATATGAGGTGCTGGGGATTAAACCCGCGTTGTATCAAGGCCAGCACAATATCTGCTGTATTATCCAGAATACAGCTATATATTTATTTATACATATTTTTGGTTACACCCACTGTGCTCAGTGCTTACTTCTGGCTCTGTGCTCAGGCATAACTCCTGGTAGACTTGGAAGACCATATGGAGTGCTAGGGAATCTAACATGGGATGGTTTATTACCTGCTATACTGTACCTCTCCAGACCAAGCCCTCTATTTCTTTTAACTCCATCCCCTTCCCTTTTATTATCTCATTCTCCTTAATGGCTTCATTTCTCTACTCCCATGTCCCCAACCCCTTAAATTTTAACAAATAGGCACTGGGGATATAAACACTGGAGATCTCATTAGAAAATCTTATTCAGACTCAGAAGTGTTTACAGTGGGCATGAGATTCTACAAATAGAATCAATTCTATTTCTTTGGGGCAATTTTTTTAAATTAGGGGTTAAATTCTGCATCACTTCTGCAGCCTTTTACTCTAAACCTGTACTTTCAGCATCTAATATTCTTTAACCAGCTGCTCTCTCCTCCAGTACATGTCTCCCTTTAGCTTCAGGCTGCTGTTGTAATGACCAGAGGTCAAACACTTTGTTGGGGCATCCACAGAACTTGGACTATGATTCACTAGAGATCATAGTTTATAATGACACTGAGAACCCAGGACTGAACTTGAGGCCTCATTCTTCCAAGACAGATGCTATAGCATTTCTTTCTCATTATAAATAAATCCTCTTTTGTTCCTCTGTTAAAATACCATCCAATCTTTTCAGTGGTCTTGGTTAATAGGCAATTTCTACAAAGAAAAGTTCCCAGTTTATCTTGGTTTAGAGAGCCCTTAGTTTCAGTAGTTTTTTTAAGCCAAAATAAATATTTGATGATTTCCTTTATTTTTTTAATTTTTTGGTATTTGGGACACACCCAGTGACGCTTAGGGGTTACTCCTGGCTATGCATTCAGAAATCGCTCCTGGCTTTGGGGATCATATGGGACACCAGGGGATCAAACTGCAGTCCGTTCAAGGCTAGCGTGGGCAAGGCACATACCTTACTGCTTGCACCACCACTCTGGCCCCGATTTCCTTTAATAATTAGTGGAGGTCAAGCCATTTAGGAACTATTTAACAACTTATGTCTGCTCAAACTTACTAAAGTTCACAATTCCAAAACAAATTATCTGGGGCCAGAGCGATAGCACAGGGGGTAGGGAATTTGCCTTGCATGCAACTAACCCGCATTCGAACCCCAGCATCCTATATTGTCCCCCAAGCCTGCTAGGAGCAATTCCTAAAAGAAAAGTCAGGAGTAATCACTGAGAGCCACTAGGTGTGGCCAAAAAACAAAAGCAAAACACCAAACCAAAACAAATAATCCTTCTCCATTATGCTATACATAATTAAAAAAAATTTTGCCAGGTTCTTTCCATCCCCACTATCTTTACCTTAAAAATTGTCTTTATTGGAGCCGACGAGGTGGTGCTAGAGGTAAGGTGTCTGCCTTGCAAGTGCTAGCCAAGGAAGGACCACGGTTCGATCCATATGGTCCCCTCAAGCCAGGGACAATTTCTGAGCGCTTAGCCAGGAGTAACCCCTGAGCATCAAACGGGTGTGGCCCGAAAAACAAACAAACAAAATTTTCCTTACTAGGTGGCTGGAGAGATAGCACAGAAGTAAGGTGTTTGCCTTGCACGTGGCCAACCCAGGACAGTGTGGTTCAATTCCCGGTTTTCCACATGGTCTCCTGAGCCTGCCAGGAATGATTTCTGAGCAGAGACAGGATTAACCCTAGTGCAATAAATAAATAAATAAATAAATAAATAAATAAATAAATAAATAAATAAATAAATAAATAAGGCCTTACTGGGCTGGAGACAGTACAGAGGTTAATGTGCTTGCCTTGAACCACATAAAGTGCTTAGACCACTAGACTGCAAAGCAAGAAGAATGCCACTAGCACTGCTTGATGTAGATCAACTTTTAATTGTCTCACCCCCCCCCAACTACCCTGACTCCAAAAAAAAGTGTCTACTTTTTTTCTTTTTTTTGGTTTTGTTTTTGGGTCACACCCGGCAGCACTCCTGGCTCTATGCTCAGAAATCAGAAATCGCCCTGGCAGGCTCAGGGAACCATATACGATGCCGGGATTCCAACCACCGTCCTTCTGTATGCAAGACAAACACCTTACCACTGTGCTATCTCTCCAGCCCCAGAAGTGTCTACTTTTGCAGTAATTCCTTTAACAAATTCTTTGCCTTCAGGTTTGTTCAGCCTTATTCCCAAAATTTATTCTCTCCACACAAGGACTAAAGTTTTCTAAAATTAAGATATTATAAAATAACGTATTCTTATTTTAAATATTATTTATAAATATACTTATTTTATTTATCTAAAATAAAATTGCATTTCTTACATAATCAACGAAGTTGTATTTCAAATTTATGTTTTACTCCATGGCTAATTACTTATATTATTAAAAAAATGTCTAAAATTAAGCTAACTTTTCATAAGATAACCAAAATAAAATAAAAAACTCAAGAATCAAATTTGTACTCAATTATGGCCTCAAAATGGCATAGTGCCACTCACTAAACAAGTACTGGCAAACTGCAAGCTGTAAAACAAATCTGCCCTACAACGTACGTGTGTGTGTGTGTGTGTGTGTGTGTGTGTGTGTGTGTGTGTGGCAAACTGCAAGCTGTAAAACAAATCTGCCCTACAACGTGTGTGTGTGTGTGTGTGTTTGTGTGTGTGTGTGTGTGTGTGTGTGTGTGTACACATACCTGAGTGATTTTAGGGGACCACATAGTACTGAGAATTCAACATAGTCTCTAAACCATCTCCCTAGTAAATAAAAACTCAATAAAATGAAGTCAAGCTCAGTCATTTATGTATTGTCAATTGCTCAATTCAAATTATAGTTCAATTGAGAAAACAGCAATGGAGATCAAACAGCCCACAGACTCTAAAGTATTTCCTAACTGGCCCTTTGTGAAAAAAAAAAAAAAATGTTTGCTTAACCCCTCCTTTTAATCATTAGCAGTATGCTTTTCTTGTCTTTATGTCTCCAGCACAGGTATACAGAAATTACTAAAAAATTGTAACTTTAAGAACGAGAGTGTTGGTAGGAAAATCTCCAAGAGTTTAAAGGGAAGTGAGGGGAGTGTGCACCAAATCAATATAGAATAGATAGTTCAAAAAGATAAAGGGGTCCAAAAAGGCGTTCTTTTTCACTTAGTGAGATGAGTCTTTACAACTAAAGCTGCCTTCTTTTTTTCCCTAATATCTTTCTTTAAGCAATATAATTACAAACTAAAGCTGCCTTCTTAAAGAACTTTTTTCAAAAACTTTCACAAACATGCATATGCTTCTACTAGTATCTAAGTTAGCAAATACATTAAAAAGATTGATTAATTAATTAAAGCAATTGCAATGAGAATTAATACTTCTGGTACATTTGTAATTGCATTATTTTTATTCTCCAAATTACAAGAAACCAAATGTTTAAAAATCAATGTTTTAGGGGCCGGAGAGAAAGCAAGAAGGTAGTGCATTTGCCTTGCATGCAGAAGAATGATGGTTCGAATCCCGGCATCCATCTGGTTCCCTGAGTCTGTCAGGAGCAATTTCTTAGCATAGAGCCAGGAGTAACCCCTGAGCGCTGCCGTGTGTGACCCAAAAACCAAAAAAAAAAAAAAAATCAATGTTTTAACTAAGGAAGCATGGAACAAGGATGACTAGCTAAGTGCTTAATCTAAAATCTTAATGAAAAAAAACCTTAATGAACAGAAGAGCCATAAGATGCTTTAATAAAAGCATAACACAGGGGCCAGAGAGATAGCACAGTGGTAGAGCGTTTGCCTTGCATGCAGCCAATCCAGGACTAATGTGGTTCAAATCCTGGCATCCCATATGGTCCCCTGAGACTGCCAGGAGCAATTTCTGAGCACAGAGCCAGGAGTTACCCCTGAGTGCAACCCAAAACAAAAAAAAGGAAAAAAATTAAACAAAGCATGACACATTCTAGGAACAATAGTTCATTTGCTAAAATAAATAATGCATAATAAGGAATAGAGGAAACTAAAGCTAAAGAAAAAGACATTTAATAGTGGATCCAAATGTTGTACTATGCTAAGAAATTTAGACTAGATATTTTACAGAATATCTCTAGCCACCTACGTAAGCACAGTTAACTGTGAATGCTGTCATTTAAAGTAGGAGGGGCCGGAGCGGTGGTGCAGAGTGGTAAGGCATTTGCCTTGCCGGCGCTAGCCTAGAATGGACCGAGGTTCAATCTTCTGGTGTCCCATATGGTCCCCCAAGCCAGGAGCGATTTCTGAGCGCATAACCAGAAACCCTTGAGCATCATCGGGTGTGGGGCAAGAAACCAAAAGTAAAATAAAATAAAACAGGAGTCAGCAAACTATGAAACTGTATTTTGTAACTAAAATTAAGGAGTCAGTCTCTTACTCATTTACATGCTGTTTTTAGCTGCTTTTTCATTGTAACTACAGTCCTGAGTAGCTGCAACAAAGACTGTATGACTCAAACAACATACAATTTTGGGTTTAAAAGCCATACCTGCAATGCTCAAGTGAATAGTTTCTCTCATTCCATGGATTGTTTTTGTATCCTAGTCACTGTTTACATTGAAGTACAGAAGTTTCTTAGTCTAAAGTAGTCCCATTTTATATTTTTGCTTCCACTTACTTGACCAGTTGTGTTTCACCCTTAGAGATGCCTTTGCAGGACCGGAGAGGTGGTGCTAGAGGTAAGGTGTCAGCCTTGCAAGCGCTAGCCAAGAAAGGACCAGAAAGGACCATGGTTCGATCCCCCGGGGTCCCATATGGTCCCCCCAAGCCAGGGGCAATTTCTGAGCGCTTAGCCAGGAGTAACCCCTGAGCATCAAATGAGTGTGCCCCCCCCAAAAAAATAGAGATGCCTTTGCTTCAATGTCATGAAGTCTTCTATTCACATTTTCCTCTATGTACCTTATGTTTTCAGGTCTGACATCAAGATCTTTAATCCAATTTGATTTGACCTTTGTACATGGTGTTATAAAGAGGTCTGAGTTTTTTTTTTTTTTTTTGCATGTAGCTGACCAGTTTTCCCATCACCAGTTGTTGAAGAGGCTTTCCTTGCTTCACTTTGGATTTATTGCCCCTTTATCAAAGATTAATTGGTTGTATTCCTGAGGATCTGTCTTAGAATATTCAAGTCTATTCCATTGATCTGAGGGTCTTTGTTCCAATTCCATGCTATGTTAATGATAACTGCTTTATAGTATAATTTAAAGTTTTCCCAAGGCTTGCTTTAGTTATTCATGGGCAATTACTTACACATGTCATTTTTTAAAGAAGTAGATCATATGCTCCTGAAGTTCATATGGAGCAGTAAATGCCCACAAATAGCTCAAGCAATCCTTGGCAAAACAAAGATGAGAGGAATCACTTACCCCAACTTTTTTTTTGGTTTTTGGGTCACATCTGGCGGCACTCAGGGGTTACTACTGGCTCTGTGCTCAGAAATCATTCCTGGCAGGCATGGGGGACCATATGGGATGCCGGGAATCACCATCCATCGTGGATCAGCAGCATGCAAGACAATGCCCAACTGCTGTGCTATCTCTCTGAACCCACTTTCCCCAACTTTAAACTATAATATAAAGTACTATAATGTAGTAGTCATTAAAACAGCATGATACTAAAATACAGAGAGACCCTCAGATCAATGGGATAGACTTAAATATCAGAGATAGGGGGCCAGAGCGATAGCAAAGTGGTAGGGTGTTAGCCTTGCATCCAGACAAACCAGGACAGACCTGGGTTCAATTCCCGGCATCCCATATGGACCCCTGCTGGTATTGGAATAAAGACAGACCCTCAGATCAGTGGAATAGGCTTGAGTACTCGTAGAATGTTCCCCAGACATACCATCACCTAATTTTTGATAAAGGAGCAAGAAATCCTAAATGGAACAGGAAGGCCTCTTCAATAAGTGGTGTTGGCACAACTGGTTAGCCACTTGTAAAAAAGCGAACTTAGATCTCCAGCTATTACCATGTACAAAGGTAAAATTCAAATGGACTAAATACCTAGATATCAGACCTGAAACCATAAAGCATATAGAACAACATGTAGGTGAAATGCTCCATGACATTGAGACTAAAGGCATCTTTAAAGAGGAAACAGCACTCTCCATATGGACCCCTGCGCCTGCCAGGGGCAATTTCTGAGTGCAGAGCTGGGGTACCCTCTGTGCAATAATGGGGTGTGGCAAAAAAACAAAAATCAGAGATAGACCCACAGGTTTATAATCAACTAATCTCATGTTGTCCCCCCAAGTCCTGCCAGTAGTGATTCCCGAGCACTGCACCCCCAAAATCACCACACACAAAGTAAACAGAAATAGACTTTGCATGTCTTAACTAAAAGGTCAGGTTCTGGGAACAGATTACACTGGCTCTAAAGTTTATTTATGTGATTTGGAAAAATCTTTTCATTTTCTCCCAAGTCTCCATTTTATCTGTAGGTGGTAGTTACATAGTAAAGAAATCACAAACATTTAGAGGTCAGAGATCCAAGGAATGGTACAGATAATGCAGCTGATCAGGCTTCTAATGAAAGTCACTGGAACAATGACACCCACCAGAGAGAAAGCTTCAAGACAGCAGCTCTAAGCACAGTTTCCTGTTGTTACCTTCCCTGAAGGAAAGACAATCCTCAGAAATTATACCCTATATCTCCCTCATATATTACTTACCTTTATGTGATAATATAGATCCCCTTACGTCCAGGTAGCAGTAAGAGAATTTGTTTGTAATCTGCCTCTTTTTATAACTGATTATTGCTGAATAATAAATATTCTATGGAAAAGACAGTCAGGGCTCTCTGTCCACTAGGCAGTCAGCCTCTGACCCCATGTTGCCTTGTTTTCTTAATCCTCACGGCGACTTGCTTCAGACCTGTTCACCTGGAGCTGGATTCTGGCATTATCCACCTACTTCTCATGAGAATATACCCGAATAACTCCTACACCTTTGTGAGGAGTTTTTCTGGGTAAAAAAATATAGCTTACAGGGGGCTAGAGAGATAGCACAGTAGTAAGGCGTTTGCCTTAGACGCAGAAGGACAGTGGTTCGAATCCTGGCATCCCATATGGTCACCTGAGCCTGCCAGGGACAATTTCTGAGCACAGAGCCAGGAGTAACTCCTGAACGCTGCTGGGTGTGACCCCCCCAAAATAAAAAAAAAATCTAAAAAAAAAACAAAAGATAGCTTACAGTGGTACATTCAACAAATGCTAGCAATACAAGTATATAAAAATCTTCTCTAAACCAGAAATTTTACTTCAAGAAATTTCTTATGAAATGCAAGCCATGGGAAGAGCTCCCTGGGATGTGACCAAAAAGCCAAAGGGAAAAAAAAGGCAAAGGAAGAGGGAGAGAGATGAAGGGGGTAAGGAGGTGGGGGGGGGGGGGCGCGATGAGAGGAGAAGCTGCAAGAAGGCTGTTCCTGGAAGTACTTGTTGCCAGTGGTAATCAAACCCAAGTCGGTCTTCTGCATGCAAATCTAATGATCGATCCTTTCAGATAATTATGCCTGTGTACAATATTTCATTTAGTAGGATATTTCTGAGATTCCTCCTTGTCAAAAGATGAGCTAGTTTAATTTTACTACTGAATGATGATGCATTGTATGAAGTAATTTTCTTTATCTAGTCTAGATGACACATGGATTGCTTTCTATTCTCCTTGATAAAGAACGATAAAACTCAAATTATTAGTGTGAATTTTTTTCTTTTCACAGATGCTTCAGAGTGAATTGCTGGATCCTAGTACAAGTTAAGTTTATTCTTAACTTGGAATAGCAGTCTTATTTTCCAAGGTGTCTCTATCATACTGCTTTCCTATAGTAATAAATGAATGTATGAAAATCAGAATAATTCATTGCTCTAAATTCTTGCCAAAACATACTACTGTCAAAACACTTTATTTTAGTCATTTCAATGTATAACGGCCATATGTGGTGCCAGGAATTGGATTCAGAACTGCCATACACAGGAGTAACTTCCTATACTATTTCTTTCTTTTTTTTTTCTTTTTTTGGGGGGTTTTTATTGGGTGGGGGCTCTCCTGGTGATGCTCAGGGATTACTCCTGGCTATGGGCTCAGAAATCGCTCCTGGCCTGGGGGACCATATGCGACGCCAATGGATCTATCCACAGTCTGTAGTCCTAGGCTAGCGCATGCAAGGCAGACGCCCTACCACTTGAGCCATGCTCTTATATTATTTCTTATGCTTTCAATTATAATTTTCCAAATCAATGATGTTAAGAATATTACATATACTTAGCTGTTTAAACACTTTTATAAAATAATTTAAAATGTTGTCTGTTTTTCTGTTGGCTTATTTCAATTATTGAAATATTTCATACAACTTTATCAGATTTTCTGCCTTTTGAGGTCACACACAATGGGATTTAGAGCTTACTCTTGGCTCTGTGCTCAGCTTTCACACCTAGAGGGTGCAGGGATCATATGGGTTGCCATGAATCGAACCAGAGTCAGCTGTTTGCAAAGTAAGTGCCTTACTATTAACTGTGCTATAATTAAATGTTTTTGTTTCTTTGGGGTTTTCTTGGTTTGGGGGCCACACCTGGCACTGCTCAGGGGTATACTCAGGAATCACTTCAGGTGTTTCTTGGGAGACCATGTGTGATGCCTGGACTCAAACCAAAGTCAGCTGTGTAGACATTGCCCTAGCCTAGGACAGACTTTCTGTTAAATACTGTTAACAGACTATAACTGCCGCCTGGGGTGGGTGGAGGCAGGGGTCTATAAGATCATGGAAAAGGTCTGTGAGCTCTCGCTCTCTTTCACTCTTGCTCTTACCCACTCTTGCTCACTCAGTTCAGGAGACTGGAAGACACTGGACCCCCCCTCCCCCATACTTTTTCTCTCCCTTACTGATTGCTTTGACTATTTTAATTCAAGAAGCTACCCTGCTTCAGACCCTTTTTTCCTGGGGTTGAATTAGCTCCCACATTCTGAAACCCAAACAGGGACCTGAGAACAGAGACCTTAACATAGAACAAAAACAGGGAGTAGTGTACAACATGGTTCCCTAGTGTAGCATGAAGGCCCTTCACGGAGTTGAACATGCTGCGCCCTCTACAGGAGCAGTGACATATATGGCTCTTCTGAACTGCTTCATGTTGCTCTCGTGTATTTACCAACAATTCTTTCACAAGACTAAACCAGATCCAACTATGAATATTACACCATAAGAACCTCCTGTGCCCAGACCCCCAAAAAGGAGAGATTCTCACACACACATATCCCAAAAGGGGAAGGGTACCTTCCCAGTGGAAATGCATTCTCAATCTAAAGGCCTATAATTTATTGTTCAATACTGGTGTCAAACCAAAGAAACCTCCATCTCCCAAGTATGACATAATCTCCAGTACATTAGATGAGGAAGATGTATATAATAACTCACTTCTTCAGACTCAAAGTCTAAAAACTCCTCAGCAGAATGGTAAGCCCTCCCTTCCCCCAATTAGATACTATCCTAGACATAGTTCCAAGTGAAGCTTATAGTTAAAACCTTTATTGGTCCGTATTCCACCTAGACTTCATGAGTTTTGACTTTACTTCTCCATTCATCTAAAGGTAATCAGTCTCCATCTTATTAAGGCTTGAAAATGGACTTACTGAGCCGGAGAGATAGCACAACAGCATGGTGTTTGTTTTGCACACAACCAATCCAGGATGGACTGTGGTTCGGATCCTGAAATCCCATATGGTCCCCCGTGCCTGCCAGGAGCAATTTCTGAGCACAGAGGCAGGAGTAACCCCTGAACGCCACCAAGTGTGTCCCAAAAACCAAAATGAAAACAAAACTAAACTAAAAGGATTTACTCAGTCACGTTTTAACAGGCATTGAAATGCCTGTGCTTCACACAGACCCACATCTTCATATTGCAACGAATACCTTACAGGCTGGAGTAAAAGTGTGCTTTGGACCTCCCAATATTTTCATATGGTTGCTAAAACCTGCCTAAGCCCTTCTCAATACATACAGTGCAGAGGCCAAGACAAAACTCCATGCCTTAGGTCGTTCTGGGAGGAAACTTTCAGGAGTTGACTGATCTATGAGATGCTAATGGGTGAGGGACAGTGGGAAAACATAAAAGCAAGTTGCCTTGCCTCATGTCCATTAGGCAGCGTTGCGGGCTTGGAAAAATATTAATGTTGATGCTGAATTTAAAGGAAGTTAAGCAGAACTTTTCAGGGAGTTTCTGAGCCTTATGCATAATTTATTAGGAAACTGACAGATGCAATTCAGAAACAGGTTAAGTCAGGGGTCTCAAACTCACAGCCCGCGGGCTGCAAACGGCCCTCTTTACATTTTGTGATCCTGCCCTAGAGGAATCTTTTTTGTTTTGTTTTGTTTTAGTTGTTTGGGTCACACCCCCCAATGTTCAAGGCTTACTACTGACTTTGCACTCAAGGATCACCCCGACTTTGCCTCCTGCGGCCCCCAGGTAAATTGAGTTTGAGACACCTGGTTAAAGTGTAAAGAGACTCAACATCACCTGTTTAGACAGCCTTTGAGAATGCCAATGAAAGGGACAGGAGCGATCAGCTGGGAACCAAGTGTCTTACAGGTAGAATAGAAGGCTGAAATTGACCAGGCCCGAAAGGCATCCCTTCGCCATTACTGGGCAGGGTCAGGAGCTATCGGTTGGGAACCACACCGTCTGGGGGCAAATTGACATAGGTCTGGAACTCTGCCACATCTTTTTTTTGGGTCACACCCAGCAGCGTTCAGGGGTTACTCCTGGCTCTATGCTCAGAAATCGCTCCTGGCAGGCTCGAGGGACCATATGGAATGCCAGGATTTGTACCACTGTCCTTCTGCGTTGAAGGCAAATGCCTTATCACTGTGCTATCTCTTCGGCCCTCTGCCACATCTTCTGAAAGGTGAAGGGTGAGGGGAAACTCTGCAGGGGCAAGTTGGAGGTGATCTAAGCCTTCAGGCTGGTAAAGTGAGGAAGGAGTCTTGAGGGCGGGGCCAAACCTCAGCAACCAAAGCCATCATACATACCCACCTTGAGTCGCACTCTGGAGAAGGGACCAGCCCCACACAACAAGTGGCAAAGGAGGGCTGAAATTTGAAGGCAGTACACTCCAAACCAAACCACCAAATGCAAAGAAATGTGGATAATCTAAGGAAGACACTAACAACCAGGGATATGGAGAGAAATCCTAGCAAGTTTCCAAGCCCACCAAAACGCTCAGGCCCAATAGATGAGGACCTAAAAACAACAATGCAGGCCATGGCAAAAGATATCAAAGAACCACTAGCCAGCGATTTCAAGAAACCCATAGATGAACAAATCAACCAATTTAAAGAAGAACTTTTACAGAACATGAGAGAATGCATACAAATGGAACTAAAGGAAATAAAAATCGTCTTAGCAAGCCATAGTAGCAGAATTACAGTTGGAGAATCAAATAGAACTTGAAGAAAAATTACAAACCAAAAATGACTACGATGCCAATAAGGAAATAAAAGGTAAAGCATTGTTAGAAAAATTAGGTATTTAATTAACAACGACAAAAGAAATAATCTACAGATTGTAGGAATATCAGAAGGGGGAGGAATAGGGAAAGGGAAAGAACAAGTGGTCAGGAAAATAATAGCAGAAAACTTTCCCACCCTCTGGAAAAAGGCACTGGTACAAATCCAGGAGGTAAAAAGAGTTCCTAATAAAATAGACCCTAATAAACCAACATGAAGGCATATAGTAATCCAAATGGCAAAAAAGCAAAGAGAAAGAAAATGCCAATGAAGATTGGCAGACAATTTTGTGCCCCATTAAAAAGAGAGGGGGGGAGGGAGGGACAGAGAAGGAGGAAGATTGAGGGGTGGAGGGAGAGGGAAAGAGAGAGGATATCATGGGTTATTTAAAAGCATGTCAGGATATTGGTTCTATTAAATATCAGGTATGTGTGAATGCTACTGAGGACAATGCAGTGAAGAGGCAAGCTCAGAACAAATGCTACAATTATGGAAAATTAGGTAATCTGCAGGGAATGCAGAGTCTCTCCCAGCCTTGCCCCATAGAAAGCACTACCTAAACCTCAATCAAGATGCAGTAGGAGAAACCAATGAGCAAGAAATTACCGCTCTTCTGGTAATCATGTCTTGAGAAACTGGAGAAGGTGGTCATCTCCAGGCCTCACATGCCCAGGGCCGAAGAGATGGCATGGGGGTAAGGCGTTTGCCTTCATGCAGAAGGACGGTGGTTCGAATCCCGGCATTCCATATGGTCCCTTGTGCCTGCCAGGGGCAATTTCTGAGGATAGAGCCAGGAGTAACCCCTGAGCGAGGCCGGGTGTGGCCCAAAAACCAAAAAAAAAAAAAAAAAACCTTTCTTCTCCTTTTTATTTTTCAATAACTTTACTTTCACTTATCTAGAAACAAATGTATTATAATCAACTGTGTGATACATTTTTCTTAAATTAAAAATAAAATAAAAATAAAGAAGACTTGGGGTCAGTGAGGTGGCGCTAGAGGTAAGGTGTCTGCCTTGCAAGCACTAGCCAAGGAAGGACCGTCATTCGATCCCCTGGCGTCCCATATGATCCCCCCAAGCCAGGGGCGATTTCTGAGTGCTTAGCCAGGAGTAACCCCTGAGCATCAAACGGATGTGGCCCGAAAAACCAAAAAAAAAAAAAAAAATAAGAAAAAAGAAAAATAGACTAAAGTTCCAAATCTACAAAAATGTTACGGTGATTTAAATAAGAGGCAACAAATAATTATACAAACCCTTCAGAAATAAAACTGTGACTTGGTTCTAAAATAAATGTGGTAAGAGTAAAGCATTCCAGTGAAGTTGCAGAACACTTCAGATTAAAACAGCAGGGGTGGGGGGTGGAGGGGCAACACACATATGTGGTACTGGGATCAGCTCGGGTGCAAGGCCAGTGTTGAACTCCAGTACCACTTCTCCTACCCTCTTTTATTATTTTTAACAGATATTAGAAGAATCAAAAAATCAAAGATAAGATCTAAAAATGGGGGGCCGGAGTGGTGGCACAGCAGTAGGGTAAAATGCTTTGCATGCAGCTGACCCAGGATAAAACAAAATTTGATCTCCCAGCGACCCATATGGTCCCCTCCAGCCAGGTGCGATTTCTGAGCACATAGCCAGGAGTAACCCCTGAGCTTCACTGGGTATAGCCCAAAAATTAAAAAAAAAAAAAAAAAAAGATATAAAAATGGTTCAATAATGAGAGATGGTGCAAGCAGTAGGGCATTTGTCTTGTATGTGCTAATCTAGGACTGGTTCGATCCCTCAGCATCCCATGTGGTCCCTCAAGCCAGGAGTGCTTTCTTTTTTTGTTTGTTTGTTTTTGGTTTTGGGCCACACCCGTTTGATGCTCAGGGGTTACTCCTGGCTATGCGCTCAGAAATCGCCCCTAGCTTGGGGGGACCATATGGGACGCCGGGAGATTGAACCGCAGCCCATCTTACGCTAGCGCTTGCAAGGCAGACACCTTACCTCTAGCGCCACCTTCCCGGCCCCGATTTCTAAGCATATAGTCAGGAGTTCCCTCTGAGTGTCACTGAATGTGGCCCAAAATCCAAAAAATAAAAATAAAAAAAGGAGATGGAAGCATAAATGTTCAAGTATATCTTTAAAATAGTTCAGGTCAAGTATATGATCTAGGGACAGAACGATAGAGCAGTGGTAGGGCATTTGCCTTGCACACAGCAGAATCAGGAAGAACCTCAGTCGATCCCCAGCGTCCCATTGATCAAGGAGGATCCAAGCCTGAGCGATCTCTGAGCACATAGCCAGGAGTAACTCCTGAGCATCACCGGGTGAGCCCAAAAACCAAAAAAAAAAACAAAAGTATCTGATCTAGGCTCTGGGTTTGATCCACACTACTGATATACACAGAAAAACTACAGAATTTATTAAAATTAGTAGGTAAGAATATATCATTTTTATAGATGAAGCATAGAAGTACAGATAAAAGTCATATGCTTGGGACAAGAAAGAAAGCATAGCGAGTTTGCCTTCCACGTGATCTATCCAGGTTCAATTCCTGTCAATTCATATGGTCTGCCTGAGTCTGCCAGGAATAATTTCTGAGTGCACAGGTTGGAGTAACCCCTGTGTGCTGCCAAGTGTGGCCCAAAAAACAAAAAACAAAACAAAACAATAAAGTAAATGCTTTTGCCATTAGTCAAATATACAGAAACTCAAAGCTATTAATTCTTCCTGGGACTTACTTCCTATGTTAAAGAAACAACGTTTGGGTCGGAGAGATAGCACATGGGTAGGGTATTTGCCTGACATGTGGCTGATCCAGGAAGGTACTCTGAGCCTGCCAGAATTGATTTCTGAGCACAGAACCAGGAGTCACCCCTAAGCGCCACTGGGTGTGGCCCAAAAACTAAACAAACAAAAAACAACATTTATACACTGTGTTTGGTATGTATAGAGGAGCAGAAAGGAGTGGGGGAGCAAAATCCAGTGATCATTCTGCATCTTTTTTCCTCCAGTTTATAAGGGGGAATACAGGAAATAGAACTAAGAATTAGAAAATTAAAAGTATAAATGAATATATATATATATTTTAAATTTTAAACTTTATTGTTTGATCAATATGATTGGTTTTGGGGCACACCCAGAGGCGCTCAGGGGTTACTCCTGACTCTGCATTCAGAAATAATCCCTGGCAGACTCAGGGGACCATACAGGATGCAGGGAATCGAACCGGGTCCCTCCAGGTTCAGAATGCAAGGCAAAGGCCCAACTGCTGTACTATCTCTCTGGCCTCATGAATGAATATATAAAGTCCTCACTGCAAAACTGATGGGTAAGAAAGACAAATATTGGGCTGGAGGGAACAGCACAGCAACAGGGTGTTTTGTCTTGCATGTGGCCAGCACAGGATGATTGGGTTCAATTCCTGCCATCCCATATAGTCCCCTGAGCCTGAAGGAGTGATTTCTGAGCTCAGAGTCAGGAGTAACCCGAGTGTTGCCAGGTGAGGCCCCAAAACAAAAACAAAAACAAAAACACCAGTATCATTTAATACTACTTTTAAAATGTAGTAATGGAGAAATTTAAAATAACAAAACAGCTGACCTTGGTCAAAATACAAGCCAAATCAGTACAAAAAGTCCATTATCCATCTACACTTACATGTTGTCCTGTATAACTAAGGTTTTGCAGGCATTTTTTGGTAACTTTCTTAGGTAGTAGATAAGTAAACAATTAAAAACAAAGAAAAAAAACTCTAAAAACCTTTTGATTTAAAGTCAAATTTTCTCTCTCTCTCTCTCTCTCTCTCTCTCTCTCTCTCTCTCTCTCTTTACTTTTTTTTTGGTTTTTGGGTCACATCCAGCAGTGCTCAGGGGTTACTCCTGGCTCTATGCTCAGAAATCGCTTCTGGCAGGCACAGGGGACCATATGGGATGCCAGGATTCGAACTACCGTCATTCTGCATGAAAGGCAAATGCCTTACCTCCATGCTATCTCTCCGGCTCCAAAATCAAATTCTTTAGAATAAAAGAAATTATCTTATTTTATAAACTGCCTGGAAAGTAATTCACTATACAGTGTTTTCCTACAAAGTTGAATTTGATTCAACTATCTGGAAAATTTAGATACAAAGCTGAACTTAGTAAAATTTGTTTTTTTTTGGTTGGGTTTTGGGCCACACCTGGTGATGCTCAGGGTTATTCCTGGTTCTATGCTCAGGGATCACTCTTGTTGGATTCCAGGGAACCATATGAGATGCTGAGGATCAAACGTGGGTTGACCACATACAAGCACCCTACCAGCAATATGCAAAATTATTTTATTTATGTAAAGAATTATATTTCTTTCAAATTGTCACTATTACTATTGTGATATTTTCAGTCTTTCTTCATACAGAAAAACTGACTTTGATCTTGAATTCTGCTAGAGTAATCAAAACATTAAACAAGTTGTTTCAATTGTACATCTTGAATGACAAGAGTAAATGAAGTAGAAAGTTAGACCCAAAAGGAAGTTTCATTTGCTTTTGTCTGAAGCATTTAAAAGAATTGTCACAACTCTATAGGAAACAGAATAAAGAACAGGATTTTCCTTATCCTATCTTTTGGTATGATCAGCCAATGATGACAACAATATAGTATTTTCAGGAAATAATCATCCTTACTTTTCCTCAATCTTTTTGTTGTTGTTATTTTGTCTTTGCCCACACCAGGTGGTACTCAGGCTCACTCCCCCAAACTTTGTGCTAGGGATTGAACTCGAGTCATCTGTGTGGAGGCAAGTGCCTTACTATTATTGTTCTAACCCACCTCAATCTATATTTTTTACTCCTTTTATGTACAATTTATCTGAACATACTTAAATTTTATATTTAATTCTAAAAATAGATGATGCTTTTATATATTATGATGTTGTCTTTATCTTAAAAAATTCCCTTTTATATTTGCTAAGAAACTAAGCAAATTCAATATTTTCTCTTGATCTTTATCCTCTGTATTTCTTTTCCCTTTGTCCTAAATAAAAGCATTTAAGATTTCTTTTGTTTGTTTTTTGGGTCATACCTGGCAAAGTACCTAAGACTTCTTACAGCAAATACTATTCTTTCTGCTGGACATAATGCATTATACAAGTCTTCTTTTTTGTTTGTTTGTTGCTTTATTTTTGGGCGGCACTCAGGGAGTACTTCTGGTTCTGTGCTCAGAAATTGCTTCTGGCAGGCTTAGGGGACCATCTGGGATACCGGGGACTGAAACCGAGTCTGGCCCTAGTCATCTGCATGCATGCAAGGCAAATGGCCTACCGCTATGCTATCACTAGCCCCTATACAAATCTTCTTGATGGTAAAAAGGGTTAGAAAGAATAACAGATCAAAGGGGAAGTTTAAATACAAAATGATGGGTGAACTACAGAAAGTGTAGTTATTATTAGTGGTTTCAGGGCCCAGAGAGAGTTCAGCAATTAAGTATCTACCTTTAAACATGGCTGAGCAGCCTTTAATACCCAGAATCACATATATCTTGAGCTCTGCCAGAAATAATGCGGAGCCTGTAGTTATCCCTGAGTACTGCCGATTGTAGCCCCAAAACAAAATAAATATATATTAGTGGCTACATTTATGCTCCTGGGTTTTATTTCCTTATTACTTAATCCTTTTATAGTACCATTTTTAAAGTAGTTGGACAGATAGTAGCCAGATAAACAGTCAGAATCATAAATTTGGGGGGAAAAATCAAAGCCTATTCTGAATGAAGCACAACCAATTAAATACCATATGACATGATAAGGTCCTAACACAAAGACCACATAGAACAGACCATGTAAATTAAAATAAACTACACACACATGAAATCAAAGCCTGGTATGCTGCATGGTTTCCAAGAAGTGACCTAACTTTCCTGAATCTCACTTCTTAAATCAATAAATAGGAATAACATACCAATGGTCTGCCTACCTACTTAAGGTGCTATAAAAATCTAAGAAAAACATCGATGTAACTTTTTAAATCACTATATTATACAAAATAAAATTTTTTTTGTTGTTGGGTTGAGGGGTTTGGGCCACACCAGGCAGCGGTCAGGGATTACTCCTGGTTCTGAGCTCAGAAATTCCTTCTAGCTATCTCAGGGGACCATATGGGATACTAGGGAATCAAACCCGGGTCCATCCCGGCATTGGAAGTGTGCAAGACAAATGCTATCACTCCACCCAAAAAATAAAAATCTTGTTTGTTTGTTTGGTTTTCTGGGCCACACCCGACGGCGCTCAGGATTTACTCCTGTCTTGGCGCTCAGAAATGGCTCCTGTCTGGGGGGACCATATGGAATACGAAGGATCGAACCCGCGTCCACACTAGGTCAATCAAGTTAAAGAAAAATGCCCTACCGCTGTGCTACCATTCTGGCTTCCAAAATATAAAATTATTATTATTATTATTATCATTATTATTATTATTATTATTATTATTATTATGGGTTTTGGGCCACACCCGAGGATGCCCAGGGGTTACTCCTTGCTAGGCACTCAGAAATCACTCCTTGCTTGGGGGACCATGTGGGATGCCAGGAGATCAAACCGAGGTCCATGTCCTAGGCTAACGCGGGCAAGGCAGACACCTTACTGCTTGTGCCACACCTCTGGCCCCAAAATAGAAAATTCTTTTTTTTTTTTTTTTTTTTGGATTTTGGGCCACACCCAGCATCAAAGCTCAGGGGTTACTCCTGGCTTTCTGCTCAGAAATCACTCCTAGCAGGCAAGGGGGACCACATGGGATGCCGGAATCCGAACCACCATCCATCCTGAATCAGCTGCTTGCAAGGCAAACGCCCTACTGGTGTGCTATCTCTCTGGCCCCCAGAAAATTCTTAATAGAAGACTCTACAATGACCTAAAGAACCCATATTGTTATACTGTAATGAGTATGATTCAATCAAGTAGTTATACTTTAGATATAAAGTATATCTAAGTAGTTACATACATGAAATTGTTTTTCAAGCACTATCTAAAATGTTAGTGACTAATAAGTTGATATAGCACAACTATAAAGCACAATTATCATAATTAAGGCTAATCCTATTAAATTATCAACAAAATATGTTTAACAACTTTTTAATTTCAGAGTAGTTTAAGCACTATATAACTTATCTACTTTTCAAGCTACATCCATCATAGTGCAAAAATGATATGAGTGGCCTGAGCAATAGTAGAGTAGGGAAGGGCTTTTGCCTTGCACAGGGCATATTCATGTTCAATTCCAAGCACTGCCAGATGCAATCCCTCAACGCAGAGCCATGAGTAAACCCTGAGCACAGTCAGGTATGATCCTTCCCTCTCACCCCCCTCCCCGGCGTAAACAATGATACATGAATGACTTAAATTTTAATTCTAGTGCTCGCTTCGGCAGCACATATACTAAAATTGGAACGATACAGAGAAGATTAGCATGGCCCCTGCGCAAGGATGACACGCAAATTCGTGAAGCGTTCCATATTTAAAAAAAAAAAAATTTTAATTCTAGCTAGTTTATCATAATTCATAAGCTTTGGCCAAGTCCATGCTAGAATGCCCTTAATATAAATTAGAAATATTGCTACCTATTTCATAAGATAAAAATAATTGAATTATGCTTGTATTGATTCTAATTTGGCACCTGGAACAATGCAGTTGCTAAATATACAGTGACTGGTAATTTGTCATTCACCCAAAGCAAAAAATTACAACGTTCTCGAAGACCACTGATAGATTCTGAAAATTGTGTTTGCATAAGATCAAGCTAGAATTTAAAACTACCTTTCAGTTAATCTGTCATCAAAATGATACATAATTTAAAAATCTCAAAGACTCTTGTATCATTGTATTCCTGAGGAAGATGCTGATTTCTAACAGCAGCCAGCTGTAAGAAAAGCAACTGTTCTAAAAGCTAGGCAGACAAGGGGACTATAGAAAACTGTAAAATAGGAAAGAAAAGAACTTAATTTAAAAAGTTAAATTAAGGAGAACAGTCAAGATTTCAGGACATGATCTTTTTCATGACTTCACTTTAAATAAGCTTATGTCCTAATTACACACTTTGCTCAGTTTTCAAGGAGTTAGATTAGTAGCCCCTGGAAGAAGTCCCTTTCCTGTGGTTTATGACAATATTCAGTTTTAATCCATGAAAAGTGTAAAAACATATTGAGTGGAAAAAAAATCTCATTTTAGACCAAGTTGGTGTGTAATATAGCCTTTCCCCCTACCACCATAACATGAAGTAACTTTTCACATTTTTAAGGCTACCTGATATTAAGCCATGTTCTTCATCCAACAGTGAAATGACAATTAGACTTGACACTGCATTCTTCCCGCAAATGTTCATATCTAAAACTTTCCTCATTGACTTTCCTTTAGCCTGTGAATCATACATAGTGACTAGTACATTAAATGTCTGATACACACAAAAGAATTTCTGGGAGGAGTCTGTGTGTGTACAAACATGTACTGTGGGGATCTAAGACTACCTCTAAAAGTTCAAGAAATCAGGCAAAGACTGATGATGAAGGAGGACAGAGAAAAGAAGAGGGGCCTGGGGTAGAGTTGGACACAAAGGAAAGATTAAGATCTGAAAGTAAAATGAAAAAGAACTGCAAGAGTATTAAGGGAGCGAGTCTAGTGTTTACTATACAGAAGAAGAAGAAGAAAGAGGGTAAGAACTCAAGAATCCATTGGGTGGAAACGACAGTTTCAAGGAGAAAACAAAGAGATTTAGACAAATTGAGACGTTAGAGCCCTTCTTTCCGCTCCAATATCAAGGTTTTTCCCAGGAAGATACAAACCACCACGTAGTTCTTTTTCAAAAGGACTACGTTAGCAAAGCAAATGAAGAAAATCTATGCTAAAAAAAAAAAAAAAAAAAAAGTAATCTACCTACACAGAGAAGTCTGAAAACGGAAGCCCGTTCTGTAGCGAGTTTCAAAACAGCAGGGACTGGGAGAGGGATTAAGAGCCACAGGGGGGAAGGGAGAGGAATGGAGCGGAGCAGCCAACTTCGACCAGAGTACGGTGCGTCTGGGACAGCAAGCGCTTTGAAACTCACCTGTCAGTGATCAGCTGGCACAACCTCAACTAGGCATAACAGGGAACTCCTAAGCTGGTATCTTGAAAGATGGCAGAAATGTTTGCAAGAACGCCAAACAAGGCGGATGCAGAACAAACAGCACTGGCTGTGAGTAGTACCCTAACACCACCCCACCCCACCCCACCCCCCACCTTCACCCCCCTGAGAAGGGGTAAACTTACGGATAGGTAAAATCTGAATGAACTAGCGAGGCCAAGGGAGAAAGAAAAACAGCAAAGTAAAAGGAAGCTTCGCCAGGCCAAAAAAAAAAAAAGTCTGAAAGGGCAGAGGTGGCCAACAGTGGACACGGAGAATGGAGCTAACGGGTGCCTTCAGGGGGCGAGGCGAGGCGAGTCAAGGACACCGTTGGCCAACGAGAGGCCGCCGCGTTCCTCGCTGTCCCAGCAAACCTCGAGTTCAACACTTACTTTCGTCCGGCCATTGATTTTGTAGTTGCCAAGTTTCCCGTTACAGTGGCGGATCAGGTCGTCCATGCTGCTCATGAGCAGCCCGATGGTTTCGCAGCCCGGCTCCTTGCCCTCGATCCAGGTGATCTTATCGCCGCGGATGTCCTTGGACGAGTCTCGCTTCTGGCTGACCAGCTGCCCGTCGGTGAACCTGCCGGTGTCGTGCAGGGCTCGGACCTCGTCGCCGATCTGCATGCCGGTCTCCTTGCCCAGGAAGTCGTCCACCACGCAGATGCCGTGCTTGTTCATGCACGGCACGATGTACTCGAGCGCCAGCTTCAGCGCCGGCAACGGCTTCGTCTGCCCGTTAGGCCGCGGGCCGCCGCCGTGGCTCAGTCCCTCGCCGGGCGCGTTGCTCGGCGGGTACAAGTTCGCCTTCTCCCGGTACGGCGACGCGCGGCCCAGCGGCTCCTCCTTCCCTTCGGTCTCCAAGGCCGCGAAGCCGGGGCCGCTCGGAGCCTTGCGCGGCTCGGCCTCCGCGCTGGGCTTGGCCTTCGCCTTCGAAGCCTGGGTGGCGTCGCCCTCGGCCGGCGGCTCGGCGGCCCCGTCCCGGCGCCGCGGCCCCTTCTTCGCTTCTCGAGGCGCCCGGAGCGCGCCTCCGCTCGGCCGGGCCGGCGCGGGGCCGGGCGGCGTTGGCGGCGGCGGCGGCGGGCCCTCGCTGCTCTGGCACACGAGCTTGTGCTTCTTCCAGTCCTGGCGCTGGTGCTCCTTGCTGCAGTAGAAGGAGCTGCGGCAGCGGCTGCAGCGCAGGAGGTTTTCCATCTTGCCGCACAGCTCGCAGTACTGCCGGTCGCGCTCGCTCGCGCTCGGCCCGCCGGGCCCGCCGCTGTCATTGGCCATGGCGGCGGCAAGGGCCGAGCTGGGGAGGACGGTGGCGGCCTGCCGGCCTCGCCCGCGGCCGTGGGACGGGCGCAGCTCACGGGGTGCTCACTGCGCCATGCACCCGTCGCCCCTCGCGAGGCGAAGCTCTGCTAGGCGAGGCGAGGCCGGAGCCCACGAGCCCGGCCCGGGCTGGCGCTGGCTTCCTCGTCCTCCGGGTCGGGTCGGGTCGGACCTGTCGGCCTCAGAGCTTCATCGCGAGCGCGGCCTGCGAGGCGAACGGGCGGAGCGGACGACAAGCTCCCAAGTGTCCAGGGCGCCGGGCCCGGCCCGTGAAGGAGCGTCGGGCGTGCGGGCGCCACTCGCTCTGCGCGCTCCGCACGTACACCACGGCCCCGCGGCGACCCTGGCGGGAGGGACGCGGAGGCGAAGGGGGCGGAGGGAGGGCGGGGAGAAGGCCGAAGCGGCGGCGGGCGTGCACACGCGCTCGGGCTCGGGCGGCGCCACGGACGCCGCCTCGAGCGCCCCCCGGCTCCGGCTGGCTCCGCCTTGGGCGGGACCGAAACGCGGCGAAGCTCGCTCGGCGCCTGGCCGCCTCCCGGGGCGCCTTGCGTGGGGACGCCGAGAGGCTGGTCCCGGAGCGACGGAAGGGCGGGGGCCGCCGCCGCCGGGTGTCTCTACACCTGCTGCTGCTGCTGCTGCTGCTGCTGCTATTGAGAGTTCCAGCCGCGAGGTCTTCGCGTTTGGGGGGCTTCAGGGGTGGGTCATTCCGGAGCTCGGCCGTTTTGAGTTAAGGACTCCGGATCCGGCCAAGGTGGTTTCTGCGCTCTTGGTTTTGCATAAGAAATTCGGTGAAGTTGGAACGGTGGCGGCAGCGTAAGGCGTCTTCTGTCTCTGCCTGGCCCGCGCTAGCCTAGGACGGACCGCGGTTCGGTCACCGGGCGGCTCATAGGGTCCCCCCAAGCCTGGAGCGATTTCTGAGCGCACAGCCAAGAATAACTCCTGAGCGTCACCAACGGGTACACCGACGGGTATAGCCCAAAAACCAAACAAGAAAGAAAGAAAGAAAGGGAAGGGAAGGGAAGGGAAGGGGAGGGGAGGGGAGGGAAGGAAGGGAAACGAAAGAAAGATTTAGTGAAGTGACTCAAAAACCAAAAAGAGGAAAGAAAGAAAGAAAGAAAGAAGGAAAGGAGAAAAAGAAGAGAAAGAGAGAAAAAGAAGAAAGAGAAAGAATGAAGGAATAAAAAGGGGAGAGAGAAAGAGAAAGAAAGAAAAAGAGAAAGGAATAAAGAAAGAGAAAGGAAGGAAGGGAACAAGAGAAAAAAGAAAGGAAGAAGGAAGGAAGGAAGGAAGGAAGGAAGGAAGGAAGGAAGGAAGGAAGGAAAGAAAAAGGAAAGAGAAAGAGAAAGAAGAAAGAAAGAAAGAAAGAAAGAAAGAAAGAAAGAAAGAAAGAAAGAAAGAAAGAAAGAAAGAAAGAAAGAAAGAAAGAAAGAAAAAGAAAGAAAGAAGAAAGAAAGAAGAAAGAGGAAGGAGGGAAGGAGGAAGAAAGGAAGGAAGGAAGGAAGGAAGGAAGGAAGGAAGGAAGGAAGGAAGGAAGGAAGGAAGGAAGGAAGGAAGGAAGGAAGGAAGGAAGGAAGGAAGAGTGAGTCTGAGTTCACAATGGTCCCATTCGTGGTCTCTTGCACCCTTACTGCGCCTGTTTGCAAGAGACACAAAATGGTTAAAAACAACCCCAAAAGCCCTCTGTTCATCTGAATCAAATTTGAATATAATGGAATGTGGGTGTTTTGTTTGTCTATCTTTGAAAACACCTCGAAATCCTGCAGGGTTGTAATTTTGGGAGAAAATGTTGAACTTCAGATAGTTAGTGCTGGCACATTCTTGTATCCATGTTCAAGCACTAAATTTTAGACTAATGAAACTAATAATTGAATTTTGGTGAGAAATGAGCATTAATTACTGCGTTCAGGAATTAGTTTTTAAATTTTATCTTTAATATTTTAGAAACAGGGGCTGGGTGGTGGCGCTAAAGGTAAGGTGTCTGCCTTGCCAGCGCTAGCCTAGGACGGACCGCGGTTCGATCCCTCGGTGTCCCATATGGTCCCCCAAGCCAGGAGCGACTTCTGAGCGCATAGCCAAGGAGTAACCCCTGAGCGTCACCGGGTGTGGCCCAAAAACAAACAAAAAAAAATTTTAGAAACAACCTTATTTTTAATGAGCACCTTGATACAAATAAACTTAAGGGTATTTCCTTATGCTTTCCATTAATTTTTAGAATAAAAAATCTGTAATTTAGATTTTCACAGTATTTGTTAGATAATATTGTGGAGGTTTGTGTCCCCTCTCAGTAGACTGTAAGTATTTCAGGAATCCTGGAGATGAAAACCTTCTTAACTTATAGCACTGGAGGTTAATGGCAGAAGACTAAGATTGATGATTAGAAATCAGATTTTAGGCCTTTTTTTTTTTTTTTTGGTTTTTGGGCGACACCCCTTTGACGCTCAGGGGTTACTCCTGGCTATGCGCTCAGAAATCACCCCTGGCTTCGGGGGACCATATGGGACGCTGGGGGATCGAACCAAGGTCTGTCCTACGCTAGCACTTGCAAGGCAGACACCTTACCTCTAGCGCCACCTTCCAGGCCCCCTAGGCCATTTTCTTAAAGATTAACCCGAATTAAAATCCATAAGCACTCTTCATCAACTATATGGATTTTTTTTCAGTTCACATGTAATATTTTACTGAATAATTATTAGAAGCATTGAAAGTAGATATACACTTAAATCAGTAAACCAAAAATTAACTTCTTAAGGACATATGTTACTTGATGTAAAAGTTGGGATTTTTACCGTAAATTTAACGAATTTCAGCACTCAAAATTCTTAAATTCAATTCTCAGTATGAAAACTGTATGTATTTTTATTTTCAATCAATCAAACAAAGACATGTTTTCAGTATTAAATACTTTTTCTACAGAAGCATAAAAATTATACTTCTCTTGCTACACAATCTTCAAAAGACAATTTCAAACCCAGAAGTATTTCTCACTTAAATTAATTAAATAAAATATAAATTAAATGATTTTAGTAAACAGCATTTCTATTTGAATTAATATAAATTAATATGGTATAAAATAGATAAAATAATCCTATCTTCATATGAAAAGTCCCAGGAGAACTTTTTATTTTTGTTTTAGTTTTTGGGTCATACCCGGCGGTGCTCAGGGGTTACTCCTGGCTGTCTGCTCAGAAATAGCTCCTGGCAGGCACGGGGGACCATATGGGACACCGGGATTCGAACCAACCGCCTTAGGTCCTGGATCGGCTGCTTGCAAGGCAAACGCCGCTGTGCCATCTCTCGAACCCCCATGAGAACTTTTTAATATGCATTTCTTTTTTTTTCCATTGTGATTTCTTTTTCTTTTTCTTTCTTTTTTTTTTTTTTTTTTTTTTTTTTTTGTGTGTGTGTGGTTTTTGGGTCACACCCGGCAGTGCTCAGGGGTTATTCCTGGCTCCAGGCTCAGAAATTGCTCCTGGCAGGCACGGGGGACCATATGGGGCGCCGGGATTCGAACCGATGGCCTCCTGCATGAAAGGCAAATGCCTTACCTCCATGCTATCTCTCCGGCCCCGAGATTTCTTTTTCTAATATTTTTTAAAATTTTATTTAAACACCGTGATTACAAAAAGAAATGTAGTTGGGCATCAGTCACCAAAAGAACAACCCCCTTCAACAGTGCAACATTCCCACCACCAATGCCCCCCCCCATCTCCCTCATTCCATACCCCCTGCCTGTATTTGAAACAGGCATTCTACCTCTCTCATTCATTAACATTGTCATGGTAGTTGTTAGTGTAATATTTCTCCAACTGCGCTCACCCCTCTTTAAGGTGAGTTTCATATTCTGAGCCAGTCCTTCCAATCCTCATCTCTGGGCATTATCACAATAATGTCTTTAATTTCTCTTAAAACCCATAAATAAGGAAGACTGTTCTGTGTGTGTCTCTTTCCAAGCTCTGACTTATTTCATTCAGCATAATAGTTTCCATGTCCATCCATGTATAGGAAAATTTCAAAACTTCATCTCTCCTGACAGTTGCATGATATTCCATTGTGTATATGTACCACAGTTTCTTTAGTCATTCATCTGTTGAAGGGCATCTTGGTTGTTTCCAGAGTCTGGTTATTGTAAATAGTGCTGTGATGAATATAGGTCTGAGGAAGGGATTTTTATATTGTGTTTTTGTGTTCCTAGGGTATATCCCTAGGAGTGGTGTTGCTGGATCCTGTTTTTTGAGGAATCTCCATATTGTTTTCTATTAGGGATGGACTAAACAGCATTCCCACCAGCAGTGAATAAGAGTTCCTTTCTCCCCACATCCCTGCCATATTGCTCTTGTTCTTTGTGATGTGTGCCAGTCTCTATGGTGTGAGATGGTACCTCATTGTTGTTTTGCTTTGCGTCTCCCTGATGATTGGTGATGTGGAGTTTTTAGTACTGTAACAACATATGTACTAAAGTGTGTTATGTGACTAACTAACCTGAGTTCAGATATGAATTAGTTAAGCTACATACACTTAGGAGGTGTTTAGGCCAGTTGAGGGGAAATAATAATCAAAATCAAATAATGAGTCTAGAATAAAAGCCATTCCTTTGAGTGGAATTGCCTGGGAAGGGATAAAAATTAAAAAAAAAAATGGTTAAAACAGAAAAAAAGAGGGGCCGGAGAGATAGTATGGAGGTAAGGCGTTTGCCTTTCATGCAGAAGGACAGTGATCCGAATCCCGACATCCATATGGTCCCCTGTGCCAGGGGCGATTTCTAAGCATAGAGCCAGGAGTGACCCCAACCCCCCAAAAAGAAACAGAAAAAAAGAAAATACAAACAGAAAATATAAATAATAAATGAATTAAATTAAAAAATTAAAAAGAAAAAAAGAATTATTTGCTGTTTTTGTACTAATCAAACTTCCTGCAAAAAGTAAATTAAAAATATTAAGCAGCTATTAAATGTTTTTTTGTTTTTGTTTTTGTTTGGTTTTGTTTGGTTTTGGTTTTGGTTTTTGGGTTACACCCAAACTCAGGTTACTCCTGGCTCTACCAACTATTAAATGTTTTATAAAATAAAATTGTCAAACTTTGTTAAATTTGTATGTGTGGTACTAGAGCTTAAATTTAGAGTTTTACATATGCAGAGCAAGTACTCAAACTATACCTTGCCCTTAATTTTTTATTTATTTATTTATTTATTTATTTATTTATTTATTTATTTTTGCTTTTTGGGCCACACCCAGCGATGCTCAGGGATTACTCCTGGCTCTGCACTCAGAAATTGCTTCTGCCCGGAGAGATAGCACACCGGCATTTGCCTTGCAAGCAGCCGATCCAGGACCAAAGGTGGTTGGTTCAAATCCCGGTGTCCCATATGGTCCCCCGTGCCTGCCAGGAGCTATTTCTGAGCAGACAGCTGGGAGTAACCCCTGAGCACCACCGGGTGTGGCCCAAAAACCAAAAAAAAAAAAAAAAAAAGAAATCACTCCTGGCTTGGGGGACCATATGGGATGCCGGGGATTGAACCAAGGTCGGTCCTGGACTAGCCAAATGCAAGACAAACTTCTCACCACTGTGCTATCTTTCCAGCCCCTGCCCTTGACATTTTTTAAATATATGATATTTTTGGCCACATCCAGTGACATTCAGGGGTTACTCCTGGCTATGTGCTCAGAAATCACTCCTGGCTCGGAGAACCGTATGAGACGTCAGGGATCAAATCCAGTCAGCCCTAGGTCAGCCACGTGCAAGACAAGTACCCTACCACTGTGCTATTGCTCTATATATATGATTTTAATATAAATTAAATGATTTTTAGCCTTTTCTTTAAGGGTGGAAAATATTAGGGAATATTTCATTAAAATCTGATTTTTTAAATATACTTTATTTAACACCGTGGTTTCAAAGCTGTCCATGATTGAGTTTCAGTCATACAATGTACAACATATTTCACCAATGCACATTTCCAGCCACCAATCTCCTACTAATTCCATCTTTCCCTTCCCCACTGCCTGCCTCTAAGGCATATATTTTACTGTTCTCTCTCTCTCTTTCTCTTTCTCTCTTTCTCTCTCTCTCTCAATTTTCTTTTAGACACTATTTTTTGTACTATTGCTAATGAAGGGTGCCATGCATAAATAGCACTTTATCTCTGTTCAGCATCCAGTTCTTGTCCAGAGTGATTATTTCCAACTATCATTGTCATAGTGGTCCATTTGTTAAAGAGCCTCACTCAATCTACTGAGTAATGCTCAATCTTCAGTTATTACTTTTATAGCTACAAATATATATGCATATAAAATATATATATTTGTGTGCATATATAATACTTATTAGCAATGTAAAATATGTACTTATATTTATAATACCATATAGAATAAATCTATATGTATGTTATTTATTATAACCATACATACTAACCTCCAACTACAGTGTGAATATATAAAAATAGGATTCTCATATCCCTACATACAATAATACTAAATATTGTAAGTTGTTATATAATTGTGATGTATATAGTCAAAACAAAAAATTTCTCCTACTACCATAATCTTTGAACTTATACCACTTAAAATACATAGGTTGTCTATTAAAGTGACAAGAGAAGAGGCCCAAGTGATAGCCCCGCATGTAGGGCACTTGCCCTGCTTGTGACTGACCCAATTTGATCACCAGCATCCAATATGGTCCCCCTGAGCTCCATTAGGAGTAATTCCTGAGTGCAGAGCCAGGAGTAAACTCTGAACATTTCCAGATGTAACTAAAACCAAATCAAAAACTTTTAAATAAAAAATACAGAAAAAAAGGAGTGCTAGCAACTTGTAAGAGGCAAATCCAGTTGTCCATGAGATGATTATGAAAAGTTTTCTAGAAGAGATGACACCAATGTCATGGTGTCATCTATCATTTCCAAATAACCTTGCTTCAGTATGTTTATCTAAACTTTTTCTAACAACAGTGCTGGTCATTATTACACTTTTATCTAACTCAAATTCTTTTTTTTTCTGCATCCATCCTATATATTATCTCTAACTCAAATTCTTTGACTTTCAGCAAAACTTTAAAGGATTCCTGTTTGTCTTGTCATCATAAATTTATAGATTTACAGAGCCACGTTTAAATTATTTTGAGAGTATGTAAATAATATAACAATTTCATTCTATCACTGTTTTACTTAGCATTGCACATAAACAATAGTTTAATACACTTACAGCATTATAAATTCATGCTCCATAAAATATATATCAATTTATATTTTAAAATGTATGTATTAGGGCCCGGAGAGATAGCACAGCGGCGTTTGCCTTGCAAGCAGCTGATCCAGGACCTAAGGTGGTTGGTTCGAATCCCGGTGTCCCATATGGTCCCCCGTGCCTGCCAGGAGCTATTTCTGAGCAGACAGCCAGGAGTAACCCCTGAGCACCGCCGGGTGTGGCCCAAAAACAAACAAACAAAAAAAATGAATGTATTAAAACATATATAAGTAGTATTCTGGTGCTTATGCCAATTAATTCTTATAACTTTTCTTATGTAAGCGATTAATGCATAATTTAATTATCACCATTTTTAGAGCTGGACAATGATAAAGTTCACAATTGTGCAAGATTGTAAATCACAGCAAAGCATGCTAATTCGCTTGACAAAGAGAGAAAATAAGAAGGTAATAGCAAGAGCTGAACTAGAAATCAAAGTCTTGAAATTTCTGGGAAGACTTCAATTAAAAAAAATAAGGAAACTTAGGCAAGAGAGATAGCATGGAGGTAGGGCATTTGCCTTGCATGCAAAAGGATGGTGGTTCAAATCCTGACATCCCATATGGTTCCCCAAGCCTGCCAGGAGCGATTTCTGAGCTTAGAGCCAAGAGTAACCCCTTAGCACTGCTGTGTGTGACCCAAAAAGCAAACAAACAAACAAAAACAAAAAAAGGAAACTCATGGTTGGGTTTTTCACACAGTCTGGCATGAGATATTTGGCTTTAGAAAAGAATTCCAAATGGAGATGATACTGATGGTGTGGTCAGAGTTCTGCTAGAAATACATAATGTGGATTTTGAATAGATCTGATGTGAGTGAACCCAGGCAAGAGCATGGCCAGGAGGAAAAAAAAAAAAGGAACATTGTCCACAAGCAGCAGGAGAGGCTGCAACCTCAGGCAGAAATTTTGACAAAAAAAGCACCATGTTTAACTGAACTAAGGTAAGTGAGTCCAGACAAGAGTGTGGTTGGAAGGGGGAAAAATGACTAATAATCAGCAGTGGTATGAATAGGTGTAGGCTGTGGGCATACTTTGGATTAAAAAAATGTACCATTTTAATCTGAACTGAGTAAATGAGCTCAAGCCAGAGCACAGTCAGTCTGCTTCATTCTATAGCAGAGCAATTTTTCTACTCAAAGAGCCTGACCATAATACATAAAAAACAGCACCACATGTTTTTTGGACTTTTTGTTTGATATTTTTGTATTGTTATTTTTGTCATCCTTTTTTCCCTTTCTTCTCTCAAATTGATATTTATAGCCTCTAGAAGGACTCTTCCCATTTTTCACTTGTTTGATTTATATCTTTCCTTCAAACAGAACCACATAACTTGAACCATCTTGTTCTGCCTCACAAACTGAGGGGGAAATATTGAAGGGTACCAAGACCAAACAGTTGTCTGATCATTAAGTAGAGATAAAAAATGATCAGACTTAAACACCAAATCCAAAGCCAATGACAACAGAATCGATACCCAATCTACAACAAGCTAGACAAAGAGGGGACCGTTTATATTAGCATTCTGAGGGGTTAAAGAGGGGGATATGGAATGCATACTGGAAACAGGTAGAGGGAGGGCATATATTGGTGGTGGGAATGCCCCTGATTCAATGTCACTATGTACCTAAAATATTACTGTGAAAGATATGTAATACACTTTGGTCAAAATAAAAATTATTATTATAAAAAAAACAGCACCACAGTGTCCAGAGTGGTGGCGCAAGCAGTAGAACGTTTGCCTTGCACGCGGCTAACTTAGGATGAACCATTGTTCAATCCCCCAGCATCCCATATGGTCCCCCAATCCAGGAGCGATTTCTGAGCTCAAATCCAGGAGTAACACCTGAGCATCAGGTGTGGCCCAAAAAGCAAAACACACACACACACATACACACACACACACACACACACACACACACACACACACACAAAACAAAAACAAAGCAAACAAAAACCAGCACCACATTAAAAAGTCACAATGGGAAAACAACACAGAACCCCACCATACTTTGTGACTGAAGATTCTAGTTCTGAAGACTCAACCAATATTGGCCACCTACATAACCTGGTCAGAGGATTAGGAATTTAGAGATGAAATGTTAAGGCTGTTCAAAGAATTCAAAGAAACCATAGAATGGCCAGCCTATACTATTCAAGAGGATATGAGAGTAGAAATGAGAAAACTAAAACAAAAAAAAAAATCAGGACTTGGGGCCAGAGTGGTGGCGAAAGCGGTAAGGCGTCTGCCTTGCACTTGCTAGCCTAGGCCAGACTGCAGTTTGATCTCCTGGTATCCCATATGGTCCCCCAAGCCAGGAGCAATTTCTGAGCACATAGCTAGGAGTAACCCCTGAGCATCACTGGGTGTGATTGAAAAACCAAAAATTATATATATATATATATATATATATATATATATATCAGGACTGAAAAACAAGGTAGATGAAATAAAAACCTCAAGAGCAGGGTAAGAGCTGCTGAGGACAGAATCAGTGAGCTGAAAGATAAGCTACATAAAACTTCCTTTCAGCAGAAGAAATTGGAAATGAATGAACAGACAATGGAAAATACCCTCAAAATATTTGAACAAACAACAATAGTTATTTGGAATAAATTTAACATGAACAACATAAGAATTATTGAGCTTCCAGAGAGCCAGGAAGAACAAACCAATGAAGAAACAACAGTCAAGGACATTATCACTGATAAAGTCCCAGAGCTGAAGAATTCTTGTACCACATGCAGGACTCCTAAACAGTACCAGCTAAAAGAGATACAAAGAAGCTTTAGGGTTTTCTAAATATAGTATCATGTCATCTGCAAACAGTGAGAGCTTTACTTATTCCTTTCCTATCTGGATGCCATTGATATCTTTTTCTTGCCTAATTGCTATGGAAAGTACTTCGAGTACTATGTTGAATAGGAGTGGCAAGAGAGGCAGCCTTATCTTCGGCCAGATTTTAGAGGAATAGCTTTCAGTTTTTCCCTATTGAGTATAAAATTTGCCATAGGCTTGAGGTAAATGGCCTAGGCTATATTGAGAAAAATTCCTTCCATTGCCATCTTGTTGAGAGGTTTTATCATGAACAAGTGTTGGATGCTATCTCTGCATCTACTAATATGATCATATGGAATTTTTCTTTTTGTTGATATGGTGTATTAGGTTGGTTGATCTTTTTATGTTGCAGGCTACAAAATTAACACACAAAAATCAATGGACTTCTATATACAAATAACAGTAGTGAAGAAATAGACATTACATAATTCACAATATTACCACAGAAACTCAAATACCTTGGTGTCAATTTAACTAAAGAGGTGAAGTACCTATACAAAGAATACTTCAAAATACTGCTTCAAAAAATAAAGATGACAAAGGAAATGGAGACATATACCCTGTTCTTGGATTGTGAAGATGAACTTCATTAAAATGGTAATATTCCCCCAAAGCATTGTACAGATTTACTGCAATAGCTCTAAGGATACCATGATATTCTTCAAAGAAGTGGATCAAAAATACTCCTGAATTTCATTTGAAACAAAAAATGCCTATTAATTGCAAAACAACCCTGAGGAAAAAGAAGATGAAAAGCATCACCTTCCCCAATTTAAATTGTATTACAAAGCAATAGTCATTAAAACAGCATGGTATTGGAATAAAGACAGACCCTCAGATCAATGGAATAGACTTGAATATCCAGAGAATTACCCCCAAACATACAATCAACTAGAATTTATTTTATTTTGTTTTTGGTTTTTGGACCATACCCAGTGGCACTCAGGGGTTACTCCTGTTTCTGTTCTCAGAAATTGCTCCTATCAGGTTTGGGGAGACATATGGGATGCTTGGATACAACATGGGTTGGTCACATGCAAGGCAAATGCCCAATTTGCTGTGTTATCACTCCAGGCCCAGTTATTAGACTTTAATGAAGGGGGCAAGAAACACAAAATAGAGCAAAGAAAGCCTCTTTGACAAGTGATGTTGGGATAACTGGTCAGCTGCATGCAAAAAAAAATGCAGCCCTCTAACACTATGCACAAAGGTTACATAAAAATGCATTAAGACCTTGATATCAAACCTGAAAAATAAGATATACAAAAGAAAATGTAATCAAAACACTCCATGAAACTGAAGCTAAAGGCATCTTTAAGGAGGAAACAACACCATCTAAGCAAGTGGAAGCAAAGATAAACAAAAGGAACTGCATTAAACTGAGAGGGTTCTGCAGCTCAAAGTAAACAGTGACTAGGATACAAAGGCCACCCACAGAATAAGAGAAACTCTTCACACAAAATCCATCTGATAAGGGTTAGTATCTAAGATATACAAAGTACTAATAGAACTTAACAAGAAAAAAGCTATTAACCCCATCAAAAAATGTGGAGAAAAAATGAACAGACATATTCTTTTTTTTTTTTTCACTTTTTTTTATTTAAACACCTTGATTACATACATTATTGTGTTTGGGTTTCAGTAATAAAAGGAACACCAGGGGAGTCTAGCAGGAGGAGGTTTGGCAGGCCCCCGCCATGCCGGAGGCCTGCTTGGCCAGGCCTAGGGGGGGTGTGGGACTTGGGTAACCCCAGCACCCCTCTGCCGCCTTGCTCCAGATCTCCAGGGCTTCCCCGGGCCAAAGGCCTGGGCAAGCCGGTGAGTTGGGTCCCTTGGTGGAGCTTGAAGGTACCCTAGGCCTTCCCCCACTATCCATGCGGCTCCTTAGGGAGGGTCTGGGTGGGGCTCTGAGCTTCTGGTCTCCCAGCTTCTTGAAGGATCTCTCCTTCCTGGGAGCCGGGAGTCTAGCAGGAGGAGGTTTGGCTAGCACTGGTAAGCTCTGCCCAGTCTACATTTTCAAGAAACATTAATAGTACTCTCACAAGAAACATTAATAGTACTCTCACAAGAAACATTAATAGTACTCTCACAAGAAACATTAATAGTACTCTCACAAGAAACATTAATAGTACTCTCACAAGAAACTGTAATAGTACTATCACAAGATACTTTAATAGTACTCACTATCATTGAATTATGTTTTTATGTATGGAAAATGTCCATTTTGTACTCTGCCCTTTTGCATACCCCTTCATAAGTTCATATTTCTCTTTAACTTCTTTAACTCCTATCATCATTACTCCTTTTATACCCTTTCTAACTTAAGTACTGTTGAGTCCTAAGTCACAGACCAAAGTGGTGCCCTAGAGTTAACACCCACCCAACTATTTTAAAAGGCATAAAAAGGACACATATCTTTTCAACATTTTATGGGTGTTTTCTTTGACGGCTATAACTTTTGCTAAATACTTTCTTATACAGTGATGACCCCCCCCCCCATGTTTTTTATCTTCTCTTTGTGAACTGCTCAATATAGAATTTGGTGTGAAAGAATCCCTCAGTTTAATACTTATGTTTGAATGAAGTCATGGGTCTTGTTGGAAATGTTCTTATGCCCCCATATATCTGATAGCACCACGTGGCTTTATATCTTGTTTGCGTAGGCACACTAACATGGAAAAATACTATACATACCAATAAGTTCTTATCTAATAAAAATGGGAACACACAAATCTTGTAGTGCAATGAGACCTTACACCCTGAACATTGACATAAAAACCTGGCACAGGCCTCAGAAGAATGGGCATTCTCCATTCACCCCTTGATCTACAGAAGACATTTACAAAACATCCAAGGTTGTATATAACATCACCTGGTGGCATTCCTGTACCAGGAAAGACCCTACAGCTGCTCTGACATCTACTCAAAAGAAACACCCCTTAACACTGAGAAGACAACAAGAACAAAGACCTGCTTACTGGACAGGGCTTGCTGTATTGCCCCTTAATTGTGAGGTTTGTCTATAACATCACCTGGAAGCAATCCTCTACCATGGAAGACCCTACCACTGCTCAGACATCGTCCTGCTCAAAAGAGACTTCCCTTAACACTGAGAAGACTTAACAACAACAACCTGCTTACAGGAAAGGGCTTCCTGCATTGCCCTTTCATGGTGAGGTGAAACGAGAAGGCACTCCACATCATGACTTCAATGTAGGACATGCAGATTCCAGAATCTTTAATACAGAAACATGAGACCAACAACAGAGACTGTGTGAAAAGTGTGTTGGCACTACAGACAATGTCTTGGATCGAACGATAACTTTCCTGAGGCCTAGAGCTGGTCTTATGCCAGGAAACTTCAGGGGTAGGATCTCTTTGTATTTAGGCCAAGGTTATTCCTTTCCATGCCTCTCATATTTTGGTGGGCCTATGCAAACAACAATTGCCACTCTAACACCGTTTTTACTGTGCTCCTTTGACTGTAATCCTTAAAACGCACCCACTTAAAATTTGAGGTTAACTTAAGCTAATATGCATGTACATGGAAATGTAAAAAATACTATGCCTCTAATGTTTAAGGAGTTACGTAAGTTTGATGGCTTTAGATTGCCTTGTGTGCTGTTAAGAAATATTATAATGTGCTACAATCTGGGGATTTGAGGGACAAAGTAATTGCACATGGATTCTGTTTTATTTATCTTAACTTTCTTTGGTGAAAGTTCAAAGTTAAGATATCAGCAAGGGGACTTCTTCTGAGAATTATGTTATGGGTGATTGTCCTTCCACTGTAACTTTACCTTATCCTCTTTCTTTGCATCTTTTGTTCTCATAATTCAAAATAATAAAATTATAAAAAAAAGAGGATATACAGTGGCAATAAAAGAGCTAGAATTCCATTTTTATTTTATAAACTTAAATTTTCTTCTGTGTCATAATGGAAATCCTATGTATTGTCATAAGCAAAAATATAGCTTTATTATTTCCTTTTAATGCTTTTGTATGAAAAAATAATTATACATACGGATCTATAATATATATAAATATATAAATATATTTAAAAGCCATTATTACTTGATTAAGTTAATAGTTTATAAAATTCACTGTTATTAAAGAATAAAAGCTATAAAATATTTAACAAAAAAAAAAAAAGGAACACCACCCATCACCAGTGCAACATTCCCATCACCCATGTCCCAAATCTCCCTCCTCCACACCCGACCCCCGCCTGTACTCTAAACAGGCTCTGCATTTCCCTCATACATTCTCGTTATTAGGACAGTTCAAAATGTAGTTATTTCTCTAACTAAACTCATCACTCTTTGTGCTGAGCTTCCTGAGGTGAGCTGGAACTTCCAGCTCTTTTCTCTTTTGTGTCTGAAAATTATTATTACAAGGGTGTCTTTCATTTTTCTTAAAACCCATAGATGAGTGAGACCATTCTGCGTTTTTCTCTCTCTCTCTGACTTATTTCACTCAGCATAATAGATTCTGTGTACATCCATGTATAGGAAAATTTTATGACTTCATCTCTCCTGACAGCTGCATAATATTCCATTGTGTATATGTACCACAGTTTCTTTAGCCATTCGTCTGTTGAAGGGCATCTTGGTTGTTTTCAGAGTCTTGCTATGGTAAATAGTGCTGCAATGAATAAAGGTGTAAGGAAGGGATTTTTGTATTGTATTTTTGGTTTCTTAGGGTATATTCCTAGGAATGGTATAACTGGATCGTATGGGAGCTCAATTTCCAGTTTTTGGAACTAGACGGCATTCCCACCAGCAGTGGATAAGGGTTCCTTTCTCTCCACATCCCCGCCAGCACTGTTTGTTCTCATTCTTTGTGATGTGTGCCATTCTCTGTGGTGTGAGGTGGTATCTCATTGTTGTTTTGATTTGCATCTTCCTGATGATTAGTGATGTGGAGCATTTCTTCATGTGTCTTTTGGCCATTTGTATTTCTTCTTTGTCAAAGTGTCTGTTCATTTCTTCTCCCCATTTTTTGATGGGATTAGATGTTTTTTTCTTGTAAATTTCTGTCAGTGCCTTGTATATTTTAGAGATTAGCCCCTTATCTGATGGGTATTGGGTGAATAGTTTCTCCCACTCAGTGGGTGGCTCTTGTATCCTGGGCACTATTTCCTTTGAGGTGCAGAAGTTTCTCAACTTAATATATTCCCATCTGTTAATCTCTGCTTTCACTTGCTTGGAGAGTGCAGTTTCCTCCTTGAAGATGCCTGTAGTCTCAATGTCCTGGAGAGTTTTGCCTATGTGTTGTTCTATATATCTTATGGTTTGGGGTCTGATATCGAGGTCTTTAATCCATTTGGATTTTACCGTCGTACATGATGTTAGCTGGGGATCTAAGTTTAATTTTTTGCAAGTGGCTAGCCAGTTGTGCCAACACCACTTGTTGAAGAAGCTTTCCTTGCTCCATTTAGGATTTCCTGCTCCTTTATCAAAAATTAGGTGATTGTATGTCTGGGGAACATTTTCTGAGTATTCAAGCCTATTCCACTGATCTGAGGACCTGTCCTTATTCCAATACCATACTGTTTTGATAACTATTGCTTTGTAGTAAAGTTTAAAGTTGGGGAAAGTAATTCCTCCCATATTCTTTTTCCCAATGACTGCTTTAGCTATTCGAGGGTGTTTATTGTTCCAAATGAATTTCAAAAGTGCCTGATCCACTTCTTTGAAGAACGTCATGGGTATCTTTAGAGGGATAGCGTTGAATCTGTATAATGCCTTGGGGAGTATTGCCATTTTGATGATGTTAATCCTGCCAATCCATGAGCAGGGTATGTGTTTCCATTTCCGCGTGTCCTCTCTTATTTCTTGGAGCAGAGTTTTATAGTTTTCTTTGTATAGGTCCTTCATATTTTTAGTCAAGTTGATTCCAAGATATTTGATTTTGTGTGGCACTATTGTGAATGGGGTTGTTTTCTTAATGTCCATTTCTTCCTTATTACTATTGGTGTATAGAAAGGATCATTGATTTTTGTGTGTTAATTTTGTAGCCTGCCACCTTGCTATATGAATCTATTGTTTCTAGAAGCTTTTTGGTAGAGCCTTTAGGGTTTTCTAAGTAGAGCATCATGTCATCTGCAAACAGTGAGAGCTTGACTTCTTCCTTTCCTATCTGGATTCCCTTGATATCTTTTTCTTGCCTAATCACTATAGCAAGTACTTCCAGTGCTATGTTGAATAGGAGTGGTGAGAGAGGACAGCCTTGTCTTGTGCCAGAATTTAGAGGGAAGGCTTTTAGTTTTTCTCCATTGAGGATAATATTTGCCACTGGCTTGTGGTAGATGGCCTTAACTATATTGAGAAAGGTTCCTTCCATTCCCATCTTGCTGAGAGTTTTGATCAAGAATGGGTGTTGGACCTTATCAAATGCTTTCTCTGCATCTATTGATATGATCATGTGGTTTTTATTTTTCTTGTTGTTGATGTTGTGTATTATGTTGATAGACTTACGGATGTTAAACCATCCTTGCATTCCTAGGATGAAACCTACTTGATTGTAGTGGTTGATCTTCTTAATGAGGTATTGAATCCTGTTTGCCAGGATTTTGTTGAGGATCTTTGCATCTGCATTCATCAGCGATATTGGTCTGTAATTTTCTTTTTTCGTAGCATCTCTGTCTGGTTTAGGTATCACGGTGATGTTGGGTTCATAAAAGCTATTTGGAAGTGTTTCCGTTTGTTCAATTTCATGAGAGAGTCTTGCCAGGATTGGTAGTAGTTCCTCTTGGAAAGTTTGAAAGAATTCATTAGTGAATCCATCTGGGCCTGGGCTTTTGTTTTTGGGCAGACTTTTGATTACCATTTTTATTTCATCAATGGTGATGGGGGTGTTTAGATATGCTACATCCTCTTCCTTCAACCGTGGAAGATTATAAGAGTCCGAGAATTTATCCATTTCTTCCAGGTTCTCATTTTTAGTGGCATAGAGTTTTTCAAAGTAGTTTCTGATTACCCTTTGAATCTCTGTCATATCAGTAGTGACCTCTCCTTTTTCATTCCTAATACGAGTTATCAAGTTTCTCTCTCTCTCTTTCTTTGTTAGGTCCCAGTGGTCTATCAATCTTGTTTATTTTTTCAAAGAACCAACTTCTGCTTTCGTTGATCTTTCGGATTGTTTTTTTGGGTTTCCACTTCGTGGATTTCTGCTCTCAGCTTTGTTATTTCCTTCTGTCTTCCTATTTTTGGGTCCTTTTGTTGAGTACTTTCTAGTTCTATTAGCTGTGTCATTAAGCTACTCAGGTAAGCTCCTTCTTCCTTTCTGATGTGTGCTTGCAAAGCTATAAATTTTCCTCTCAGTACTGCTTTTGCTGTGTCCCATAAGTTCTGATAGTTTGTGTCTTTATTGTCATTTGTTTCCAGGATCCTTTTGATTTCCTCCTTGATTTCATCTCGGACCCACTGGTTATTGAGTATGAGGCTGTTTAACTTCCAGGTGTTAAAGTTTTTCTTCTGAGTCCCTTTGGAGTTCACAAATAATTTCAGAGCCTTGTGGTCAGCGAAGGTAGTCTGCAAAATTTCTATCCTCTTGATATTATGGAGGTATGTTTTATGTGCCAGCATGTAGTCTATCCTGGAGAATGTCCCATGTACATTGGAGAAGAATGTGTATCCAGGTTTCTGGGGATGGAGTGTCCTATATATATCCACTAGGACTCTTTCTTCCATTTCTCTCCTCAGGTCTAGTATATTCTTGTTGGGTTTCAGTCTGGTTGACCTATCCAGTGTTGACAAAGCAGTGTTGAGGTCCCCCACAATTATTTTGTTGTTATTGATATTGTTTTTCAGATTTGTCAACAGCTGTTTTAAATATTTTGCTGGCCCCTCATTTGGTGCATATATGTTTAGGAGAGTTATTTCTTCCTGCTCTACATACCCCTTGATTAATATAAAATGTCCATCTTTGTCCCTTACAACCTTCCTGAGTATAAAGTTTGCATTATCTGATATTAGTATTGCCACTCCAGCATTTTTATGGGTGTTGTTTGCTTGGATAATTTTTCTCCAGCCTTTTATTTTGAGTCTATGTTTGTTCTGACTATTCAGGTGCATTTCTTGTAGGCAGCAGAAGGTTGGATTGAGTTTTTTGATCCATTTAGCCACTCTGTGTCTCTTAACTGGTGCATTTAGTCCATTGACGTTAAGAGAAAGAATTGTCCTCGGATTTAATGCCATCTTTATATCGAAATTTGGTGTGTCTTTTGGTTATTCTTGTTTTAAATTAGGTCTTTCAGTTTTTCTCTTAAGACTGGTTTTGAGTCTATAAAGTTTCTGAGCTGTTTCTTGTCTGTAAAACCATGTATTCTTCCGTCAAACCGGAAAGTGAGTTTTGCTGGGTACAGTATTCTAGGTGAAGCATTCATTTCATTCAGTCTTGTCACAATATCCCACCACTGCTTTCTGGCATTGAGTGTTTCTGGTGACAGGTCTGCTGTAAATCTCAAGGATGCTTGCTTGAATGTAATTTCCCCTTTTGATCTTGCTGTTTTCAGAATTCTGTCTCTATCTGTGGGATTTGTCATTGTGACTAGGATGTGTCTTGGGGTGGTTTTTCTTGGGTCTCTTTTGGTTGGTACTCTTCGAGCATGCAGGATTTGATCACATATATTCTTTAGCTCTGGAAGTTTCTCTTTAATGATGTTCTTGACCATTGATTCTTCCTGGAAATTTTCTTCCTGGGTCTCTGGGACTCCAATGATTCTTAAGTTGTTTCTGTTGATCTTATCATAGACTTCTATTTTCATCTGTTACCATTCTTTGACTAATTTTTCCATTGTCTATTAATTTGCTTTAAGTTTTTTTTTTCCAATCTCTCCTGCTGTATGGAATTGTTATGTATCTCATCTTCCACAGCACCAAGTCTATTCTCAGCTTCTGATACCCTGTCCCAGAGCTTATCCATTTTGTCATTCACTTCGTTTACTGATTTTTTCAGGCCTGTTAGTTGACATGTTATTTCAGTTTGGAGTTTTGTGATTTCTGTCTTCATATTTTCTTGGTTCTTATTAGTGTTCTGTTCCACTCTATCCATGGTTTCTTTGAGGCCTTTGAGCATCTTCCATATTGCTCGTCTAAAGTCCTTATCTGAGAGGTTGATTAGTTGGTTGGTCATTAACTGGTCATCAGAATTGTCATCTTCATTCTTTATGTTTGATGCTGGCCTGCATTGTTTCCCCATTGTCACACTTGTATTGTGTGTTTTTCTACGTGTTGTGGTGGTATTCATTGGTTATATGATGCAGGCAGCACACTTCTCTGGCTCCACCCTTTCTGGATGGGCCGACTTGCCTCCAAGGTAGGGGAGTCCTCAGTGGATGAAGCCTCACACAGGATCAAATCTTAGGCCCAAGCATGCAGCAGAGAAGACAGTCTGGAGAGAAATTCTTGCTTCTGTGATCCAACACAGTTCTTAGTGTGGTTTTTTTTCTTCTTGTGATGGTGTTCTTTTTTAAGAAAGAGCACACGGCTGCGTAGCGAAGTGGAGCTAAGTGCCTTCTGGAGCCTCTTTTCAGCCCACTTTCAAGAGGTTCATACAACAGGATAGTAGAGAGACACACATAGGCAGCACTCACAGTTTTTCACAGTCGGTCCCCACTGGACAGGCGTAGTTTTCACTCGCTCGCTGGGCAGCTTCAGAATGCTGTATTTTTGGGGTTCGCTTCCCAGGACTCTGAGGAGAGCTTCAAGAATTCAGAAAAGACAGGACAGGGCTCCCTTCAGGTCCTCTGTTTCCTCAGATGAAGCACAGCCGGGTGGAGACTCTGCAGGTAGAGCAATCAGCACTCTGCCTGGAAACCCCCATATCCAGCCATTTCTTACTCACTCACTGGCTCGCTGGGTAGCTTCCGAATGTTGTTTCTTTGGGGTTCACTTCCCAGGGCTCTGAGGAGAGCTTCCAGAGTTCAGGAAAGACAGAGAAGAGTAAGACAGGGCTCCCTTCAGGTCCTCAGTTTCCTCAGAAGAAGCACAGTCGGGTGGAGACTCTGCAGGTAGAGCAATCAGCACTCAGCCTGGAAAACCCCACATCCAGCCATTTCTTACTCACTCACTGGCTCGCTGGCTAGCTTCCGAATGTAGTTTCTTTGGGGTTCACTTCCCAGGGCTCTGAGGAGAGCTTCCAGAGTTCAGGAAAGACAGAGAAGAGTAGGACAGGGCTCCCTTCAGGTCCTCAGTTTCCTCAGAAGAAGCACAGCCGGGTGGAGACTCTGCAGGTAGAGCAATCAGCACTCTGCCTGAAAACCCCCACATCCAGTCATTTCTTACTCACTCACTGACTCGAACAGACATATTCTTAAAAAAAAAATACAGAAAGCCGAAAGGCACATGAAAAAATGCTCCACAGTACTAACCAGGGAGATGCAAATCAAATCAATGAGATACCATCTCACACCACAGAGACTGGCACACATCACAAACAAACAAGAACAACCAGTCCTGGCATGGATTCTGGGAGAGAAACGAACTCTCATTCAATGTTGTGAATGGCATCTAGTCCAAATTTTATGGAAAACAATATGGCTATTCCTCAAAACATTAAAAATGGTGTTACTATAAGATCCAGCAATACCACTCCTAGGGATATACCCTAGGAACACAAAAACACAATACAAAATGTCCTCTGTAACCTTATATTCATCGCAGCACTATTTACAATACCTAGAATCTGAAAACAACCCAGGTTCCCAACAACAAATGAGTGGCTAAATAAACTATGGTAAATATTCACAATGTAATACTATGTAGCTATTAGGAAAAATGAAGTCATGAAATTTGCCTATATATGGATGGATATGGAGACTATTATGCTGAGTGAAATGAGCCAGAGGGAGAGGTATAGATATAGAATAGTCTCACTCGGGCCCGGAGAGATAGCCCAGCGGTGTTTGCCTTGCAAGCAGCCGATCCAGGACCAAAGGTGGTTGGTTCGAATCCCGGTGTCCCATATGGTCCCCCGTGCCTGCCAGGAGCTATTTCTGAGCAGACAGCCAGTAATAACCCCTGAGCAATGCTGGGTGTGGCCCCAAAACAAAAACAAAACAAAACAAAAAAAGAATAGTCTCACTCATATGTGGGATATAAGAATAACAAAAGACAGTATAGTAATAATAGCCAGAGACAATAGAAATGAGCACTGGGAGAACAATCTCAGTGAGTGAAGTTAGAACACTAACTGCAGTAACAACTACCATGATAATTATAGTAGGAGAGAGAGGCAGAATGCTTGTCTGAGAGACAGATGAGGGAGGGAAACTGGGGACATTGGTGACAGAAGATCACACTGGTGAATTTTGGTGTACATTTTATGTCTGAAATCCAAGTATGAACATTTCTGCAACCATTGTATTTAAATAAAGAAATTTAAAAAAGAGATAGAGACAAGCTGCCCAAGGCACATGCTAGTTACATGATTTAAACCTTTGATAGAAATGGAATACTGAAAGTAGCAAAATAAAAAAAAAAAGGAAAATTACAGACAAAGAAGCAAACTTAAGATTTATAAAAGATTTAACACAAGCAAGTCTCCAGGCCCAAAGGCAATGTTGGGTTATATGAAAAAACTCAATGAATTGAACATCTTGCCAAGAATTCTTCACCCAGTCAGACTTTCATTCACATTTGAAGGCAGGATACACAACTTCATGGATAAACAACAGCTCAAGAACTTTACAGATTCAAAACATACATTAAAAGAACAGAAAGGTCTACTTTAAGGCAAGGCATACCCACAAACACACCAAACTTCTATAAAAAGATGGCATGAGATACAATGTCAATAATTTCTCTCAAGATTAATGGACTATAAATTCACCAATTAAGAGACATATAGTCAGGGGCTGGAGAAATAGCACAGTGGTAGAGTATTTGCCTTGCACACAGCCTACCTGGGATGGACCCAGGTTCAATTCCCAGCATCCCATGTGGTCCCCGGAGCATGCCAGAAGTGATTTCTGAGTGCAGAGCCAGGAGAAACACCTGAGCAGCTATGAGGGTGGCCCAAAAACAAACAGACAAACAAAAAAAGACAACATAGAGTGGCAAGATGGATGATAAAATTGCAGCCAACATTTTGCTGCCTACAAGAAATTATCTGAATTGTCAGAGCCAATATAGACACAAAGTTAAAAGTTGGAGGACAATCTTTCAAACAAACAACTCCCTTAAAAAGCAGGGACAATGTACACTTTAGGCTTAAAAGATTGTAAGAGGGAGAGATGGACTTTTCTTAATAATCAAGGAATGTGTATATCAGAAATAAATCGTTCTGCCAAACATATATGCACCCAAAAATGAGCCAACAAAATATTGAAAACAATTTATAATACTTAAAGAAAGACATCAATAGTAACACAGTAATTGTGGAAGATTTCAACACCACACTAACACTCTTCATATATGAACCAGGCTAAAACTTAAAAAGGACATACTGACTTTGAAATAAATGATAGGGCCCGGAGAGATAGCACAGCGGCGTTTGCCTTGCAAGCAGCCAATCCAGGACCAAAGGTGGTTGGTTTGAATCCCGGTGTCCCATATGGTCCCCCGTACCTGCCAGGAGCTATTTCTGAGCAGACAGCCAGGAGTAACCCTGAGCACCGCCGGGTGTGGTCCAAAAGCCAAAAACCAAAACCCAAAAAAAAAAAAAAAAAAAGAAATGATAGAGAGTGGCTTAGTATATATGTTTGTGTGTATATGTAAATATTATATACATATAAATATATATCTATAGACAATATAATATAAAATACGTGCTAATATATTCATATGTGATAGAAATTCTTTCCAAGACAGTTGGATACACATGAGATAAATGCACATGGGACACTCTTTAAGATAGACCATAAGCAGTGCCACAAAAAATATCTCTCAAGAGTATAGAAACTGGATCAACTATCTTCTTAGATTATATCTAATCAGCAAAAAGAGGAGAATACAAATAAATACAGAGAAAAAAAGTCATCACCTGGAAATTAAACAGCTCACTACTGAACAAGCACTGGGTCAGAGATGAAATCAAAGAGGAAAATCAAGAGACCTGAAAACAAATGAGAATGAAAACATGAATTATCAGAATTTGTGAGACCTGGCAACATTGGTATTAAGAGGAAAATTTATAGCTTTGCAATCATTCATCTGAAAGAAAAGCCCTACATAAGTTATTTTATTTTATTTTATTGGTTTTTGGGTCACACCCAGCCAGCATTCAGGAGTTACTCCTGGCTCTGCACTCAGAAGTTGCTCCTGGCAGACTCAGGGAACCAAATGGAATTCCAGGAATCAAACCAGGATCTGTCTGGGGTTGGGTGCATGCAAGGCAGACACCCTGCCAGTGTGCTATCACTCGGCCCCCTTATACATAAATAAATTTAATGGCATGACTTAAAAAATTGGAATATGACCAATCAAATGAGCCAAAAATAGACATGTGGAAAGAAATAATAAAACTTAGAGGAGAAATTAATGATCTGGAAACAAACAAATCCAAAAGATCAATGAAAGCAAGAGTTGGTTCTTTGAGAATATAAACAAGAGGGGCCAGAACAATAGCATAGCAGGTGGGTGCTTGCCTTGCACACAGCGAGCATGGGTTTGATTTCCTGCATCCCATACTGTTTCCCCCAGCTTGCCAGGAGTGATTTCTGAGTGCAGAACTAGGAGTAATCCCTGAGTACCACTGGGTGTGACCCAAAAATACAGAAAAGAAAAGAAAATATAAACAAGATCAATAACCCATTAGAGCAAGACTTAAAAATGGAGAGAGGAGGAAGAAACCTAATCAACAGAATAAGAAATAAAAAGGGATATTACTACAGATATTACTGAAATACAAAGTTAACCAGCAATTGCTTTGAGAATCTTTACACCACAAAACAAGAGAACTTGGAAGAAATGAATAATTTTTGGACTCCTACAACTCCCAAGGCTGAAACAGAATGATCTGGAAAATCTGAACAGACCTGTCTCAGTTGAGGAAATTGAAATAGTAATCAAAAGCCTTCCTAAAGTAAAACCCCAGGCCAAAATTGATTCACTAGAGAATTCTTTTAAAAACTTGATTTATGGGCCAGAGAGATAGCATGGAGGTAAGGCGTTTGCCTTGAATGCAGAAGGATGGTGGTTCAAATTCCAGCATCCCATATGGTCCCCCGAGCCTGCCAGGAGCGATTTCTGAGTGTAGAGCCAGGAGGAACCCCTGAGCAATGCCGGGAGTGATCCCCTCAAAAACAAAACAAAACAAAACAAAAACAAAAAAAAACTTGATTTATTTAAGCCCTGTGGTTATATATATGTTCATAGTTGGGTTTCAGTCATAGAATGTACACCACCTTTCACCAATGCAACTGTCCCTCTATCAGTATTCCTCATTTCCTCCCACCACACTATGACTGCCTGTCTCTGGGGTAGGCATCTTGCTTTTCTTCCTTTCTCACTCTCTCTTTCCATTTTGACACTCTGATCTGCATTATTGTTTATGAGGGGGTGCCATGAATGTCACTTTATCCCCTTTCTGGACAAGCACCTAGTTCTTGTCCAGAGATCAATTCAGACAACCATTGTGTTAGTAGGCACTCTCTATTCTAACTGTATCAACTGCTCTTTGTGTCAAGCTTCCTACATGGACTGATCCTCCTGACCCAGATCTCTATTGTCTCTGAATATTATTATCATACATCTTTTACTTTTCTTATATCTCACCTGTGCATAAGATTCTAATTTTATACCTTTCACTCTGACTCATTTCACTTAACATAATAGTTTCCATGTCATCATGTATAAGAAAACTTCTTGACTTCATTTTTCTGAACAGCTGTATAATATTCAATTGTGTATATGTGCCACAGTTTCTTTAGCCACTCATCTGTTGTCAGAAACGGGGTTGTTTCCAGATTCTGGCCATTGTAAATAGTGGTGCGATCAACATAGGGCCACAGAGGGCATTTTTGTATTGTGTTTTTGTGTTCCTAGGATATATGTCTAGATCATAAGGTAACTCAATTAACTCAATTTCCAATTTTTTGAAGAATAGCCATATTGTTTTCCTGAAAGATTGGATTAGATGGCATTTCCCACCAATGAAGGAGAATCGTTTTTCTCCCAGTATCCATGCTACTACTGGTTGTTCTTGTTCTTTGTGATGTGTGCCAGCCTCTGTGGTGTGAGATGGTATCTCATTGATTTGATTTGCATCTTCCTCGTTGGTACTGTGGAGCATTTTTTCAAGTGCCTTTTGGCCATCTGTATTTTTTCTTTAAGAAATGTCTTCACCACCACCAAAAAAAAAGAAAAGAAAATGTCTGTTCATTTCTTCTTCCCATATTTGGATAGGGTTAGAATTTTTTTTATTGTTAAGTTCTGTCAGTACCTGGTATATCTTAGATATTAACACCACAAAAAAATAAAAAAGAGAGAGAAAAAAAGAGCCCCTCCAATCCAAAATCCAGACCAAGATTGATCACTAGTGAATTCTTTCAAAACCTTTAAAGAGCGCCCTTCCCCCTGCACTAAAGGCCTTCTCCCTAGCTTGGGGGTGCTGGGAAGCTAGTTAGGCCTAGCTGGGTTGCTGGGCTGTTCTGAGGCAGTCACTGACAACTTTTTTTCTCTCACCAGTCTCCATTTCAAAAACCGCGCGCACCCCCGCGAAATCAGTATTTATTAATAATGATCCCTATAAATAAGGTATTTTTTGCATATGCAGAATGTCCATCTTGTATTTTGTCCTTTCTCACACCCCTACAAGCTCATTTCTAGTCCTTCACTCCCTCACCCCCAACCATCATTACCCCACATTTACCCTTTTTACCTTCAGTACTGCACAGGCCAAATCACTGACCAAAGTGGTACAATGGATTTAACACCCCCCAACTATTTCAAAGGACATAAAAGGGACATGTATATGTCTTTTGAATATTTTATATGCATTTCCTTAACAGCTATAACTCTTACTAAATATTCTCTTATACAATGACTATTTTCCCCACTATTTGTCTGTTCTTTCCTTTGTGATCTGTTCAATAAGGAATTTTGGTAAAAGAGTCTCTCAATTTTTAAAGTTTATGTTTGAACCAAGTCACGAAATTGTTGGACTTGTTCTAGTGACCCCCATATGCACCAATAACGCCACATGGCATTGTTCCTCTTTTGCATAGGCACATTAAAATGGGAAAATACTACACATACAAAAAAGTTCTTATCTAATAGAGATAGGAACACACAAATCTTGAAATGCAATGGGACCTTACACCCTGAACATTGTCATAATGACCTGGCTCAGGCCTCAGAAGGATGGGCATCCTCCATTCACCCTTAATCCAGGGATACCATCTATGAAACAACCTAAGTTGTCTATAACATCACCTGTGAGCAATCCTCTACCAGAGATGACACTACCACTGCTCTCACATCGACCTACTCAAAAGAGACTTCCTGTAACACCCAGAAGACTTAACAACAACAACGACCTGCTTTCAGGATAAGGCTCTCTGCATTACCCTCTAATTGTGAGGTGAAGCTAAAGGACGCTCCACAACATCCTGACTTCGATGTAAGATATGCACAGATTCCAGGATCTTTAACTACAGAAACCTGATACCAACGACAGCGACTGTGTGAAAAATAAAAGTGTATTGGCACTACAGACAATGACTTGGGTTGAACAACCTAGTATGCCTGGAGCCTAGACTTGGTCTTATGCCAGAAAACTTCAGGGGTAAGGTCTGTATTTAGGCCAAGGCTTTTTTTTTCCATGCCCTCATATTTTGCTGAGCCTATGCAAACAACAATTGCCACTCTAATACCATTTTATCTGTGCTTCTTTGGCTCTAATCCTTAAAAAAACCATTTAAACTTTTGAGGTTAACTTAAACTAATATGTATGGAACTGTAAAAAAATACTATGTCTTCAATGTTAAAGCAATTACATAAATTTTGTGGCTTTAAATTGCTTTGTGTACTGCTAAGAAATGTATAATGTACTACAATCTGGGGACTTGAGGGACAAAGTAATTGTCCATGGGTTTTATTTTTCTTAATGCTCTTTGGCTGAAAGTTTAAAATTAAAGTGTCAGCAAGGTGATTTCTTCTGAGAATTCTGTTTATGGGTGATTGTCTTCCCACTGTAACTTTACCTTGTCCTCTTTCTTTGCATCTTTGATCTCATAATAAAAAAATAAAATATTAAAAAAATAAACTTAGTGAATTAAATGATTAAAATGAAAAAACAAACAAACTTTAAGAACTAATTTTAACCTCAGTTGAAGAATTTTTATTAAAACATTTCCTTTACAAATAATACTATTCTTTTCTCTTATATCTACTCTTTATGTTTGAGCCACACCTGCCAGTGCTCTGGGGCTACTAGGGGACCATGTATGGTGTCAGAGATTCAAACGGTGTTGGTGGAATATAACTAAACACTTTAAATCCTGTAACTGTCTTTTAGGGTTCACTTTGGTTTTCTATCTTTGGTGAAAGAGTGTTAATTTTCTATTAAACTTTCAGAGTTCTGTGATGTTTTTGCAAAATAAGTTATGAGAAAATAAAATTTAAACAAAAATTAAAAAAAAACCCTTTAGGGACTGTAGAGATACCATGGAGGTAGGGCATTTGCCTTTCATGCAGAAGGTCATTGGTTGTAATCCTGGCATCTCATATGGTCCCCTGAGCCTACCAGGAGCGATTTCTGAGCATGGAGCCAGGAGTAACTCCTGAGTGAGGTCGGGTGTGACCCAAACCCCTGCCTCCAAAAAGACCCTTTAAAGAGGACCTACTATCAAACATTTTTGCCTATTCCAGGAAATTGAATAATCAAAAACACTCCCAAATAGTTTCTGTAAAGCTAACATCATCCTGATACCAAAAGCAGTCACATACAACAAAAAGAGAAATACAGGCTGATATCCCTGATAAACCCAGTTGCAAAGATCCTAAACAAAATGCTATTATATAGAATCCAATAGCTTATTAAGAAGGTTGTGCACCGTGACCAAGAACCATGAACCCTTGTTCATTCCAGAGACACAAGGATGATTTAACATATGCAAGTCAATCAATATAATATATCAATACAAGCAATAAGAAACCATATCAATAACAGGAAAAATAAAGATCATATGATATATTAGTAGATGCAGAGAAAGCATATGACAAGGTTCAGCATCCATTCATCATAGAAACTCTCAACAAGATTGGAAATGATGGAACTTTTCTCAGTATAGACAAAGCCATTTACTACAGCCCTATGGCAAACATTACACTCAATGGGGAAAAACTAAAAGCCTTTCCTATAATGTCTGGCACAAGAAGAAGGTTGTCCCCTCTATAGTCAATATAGTACTGGAAGAATTTCTGTAACAATCACTCCTGGTGGAACTCAGGAGTGTGTGCCAGGGATAGAACATAGGTCAGTGCTCTATTCACTATACTAATGCTCCAGCCTCAAGGAAGCACTTTGTAAATACATTTTCAGATTATTTTTAAAATTAAACCTACACATACATTATGACACAGCAGATTTTTCTTTTAGTCACTGCATGCAGTTTTACATAAGAATGTATTACTATCAGTACTATTTGTAGAAGTTCGAAGTTGAAAAGTATTCAAATTTTTTTATTTTTGGTTTTTGGGCCACACCCTGCGGTGCTCAGGGGTTACTCCTGGCTATCTGCTCAGAAATCGCTCCTGGCAGGCATGGGGGACACCGGGATTTGAACCAACCACCTTAGGTCCTGGGTCGGCTGCTTGCAAGGCAAACGCTGCTGTGCTATCTCTTCGGCCCCGAAAAAAAAAAAACGTATTCAAATTTCCATGAACAGTATAATAGATAAACAAATTTACTGTCATGAAAATAGCTACCATACATATACATCAACATGGGTGAATTTCATAACAGTAATGCAGAAAAATCCATATATTAAAACAAACTACCTTTTTAAATATTTCATAGAACGTTAAAAAAACAGCAAACTGATTCCCCCCCCACACCAGGCGGGTCTTCAGGGCCACGCCTGGTTAATCAGGCCCTGGGGGGAGGGGGGTGAGAAATTCCTCCCTAGGCATCCAAAAACTACAGAGGCTTGGCTGGGCTCAGAACACTCCACATGCCAGGATTTTGTGGGCCTTTGACTGGTATGATGGGGGCTCTGGGCAGGACAGCTAGCCATAGGACCCCTGGGCTGACCACTTAGTCCAGGTGAACAAGATTCCCCCACACCAGGTGGGTCTTCAGGGCCACGCCTGGTTAATCGGGCCCTGGGGGGAGGGGGTGAGAAATTCCTCCCTAGGCATCCAAAAACTACAGAGGCTCGGCTGGGCTCAGAACACTCCACATGCCAGGATTTCTGGTGTCATTGACTGGTATGTTGGGGGCTCTGGGCAGGACAGCTAGCCATAGGACCCCTGGGCTGACCACTTAGTCCAGGTGAACAAGATTCCCCCACACCAGGCGGGTCTTCAGGGCCACGCCTGGTTAATTGGGCCCTGGGGGGAGGGGGTGAGAAATTCCTCCCTAGGCATCCAAAAACTACAGAGGCTCGGCTGGGCTCAGAACACTCCACATGCCAGGATTTCTGGTGTCTTTGACTGGTATGTTGGGGGTTCTGGGCAGGACAGCTAGCCATAGGACCCCTGGGCTGACCACTTAGTCCAGGTGAACAAGATTTCCCCCACACCAGGCGGGTCTTCAGGGCCACGCCTGGTTAATTGGGCCCTGGGGGGAGGGGGTGAGAAATTCCTCTCTAGGCATCCAAAAACTACGCCCCCGCGCGTACTTCATGTATTCAGAATATTCCTTATTCTTATGTTATTTTTTGCATATACAGAATGTTCATTTTGTATTCTGCCCTTTCCCACACCCCTACAAAGCTCTTTTTTACTCCTTAACTCTCTAACCCCCTCTCAAACATCACTAACCTACATTAATCTTAACTTCAGTAGTGTACAATCCTAATCACAGTCCAAAGTTGTGCATTGTGTGTGACAACCCCAAACTGTTTCAAGATACATAAAATGGACACGTATTTCTTTAGAATATTTTGCGTTTTTTCTCTGACAGCTATAATTCTTACTAAATGTTGTCTTATACAGTGACGATTCTAACCACTTTTTATCTTCTCTTTTTGAGCTGTTTAACAAGGAATTTTGGTGGAAGAGTCCCCCAGTTTAATGCTTATGATTGAACCATGTCATGGGAATCATTGAAATTGTTCTTATGGCCCCCATATGCGCCAATAACACCATGTGGCATTGCTTCTTATTTGCATAGGCACATTAAAATGGGAAAATACTATACATACAAATAAGATCCTATCTAATAGAGATTGGAACACACAAATTTTGTAGTGCAAAGGGACCTTACACCCTGAACATTGACATAATGACCTGGCACAGACCTCAGAAGAAAGGGCATAATCCATTCTCCCCTGAACCAGGGAAGCCATCCACGAAACATCCCGGCTGGTCTATAACATCACCTGGAAGCAATCCTCTACCACGGAAGACCTACACTGCTCAGACTTCAACCTGCTCAAAAGAGACTTCCCTTAACACTGAGAAGACTTAACAACAACAACGACCTGCTTACAGGACAGGGCTCCCTGCATAGCCCTTTGATTATGAGGTGAAAGGAGAGGATGTTCCACATCCTGACTTCAATGTAAGATATGCAGATTCCAGGATCTTTAATACAGAAACATGATACCAACAACAGAGACTGTGTGAAAAATAAAAGTGTGTTGGCACTACAGACAATGTATTGGATTGGACGATCTAGCCTGCCTGGAGCCTAGACTTGGTCTTGTGCCAGGAAACTTCAGGGGTCTGTCTCTTTGTACTTAGGCCAAGGTTATTTCTTTCCATGTCCCTCATATTTTGGTGGGCCTATGCAAACAACAATTGCCACTCTAACACCATTTTTACTGTGCTCCTTTGACTCTAATCCTTAAAAAGAACTCACTTAAAATTTGAGGTTAACTTAAGCTAATATGCATGTATATGGAAATGTAAGAAAATACTATGCCTGTAATGTTTAAGGAGTTACGTAAGTTTTAAGGCTTTAGATTGCCTTGTGTACTGTTAAGGAATATTATAATGTGTTACAATCTGGGGACTTGAGGGACAAAGTAATTGTACATGGATTCTGTCTTATTTATCTTAATGTTCTTTGGCTGAAATTTCAAAGTTAAGATATCAGCAAGGGGACTTCTGAGAATTATGTTATGGGTGATTGTCCTTCCACTGTAACTTTACCTTGTCCTCTTTCTTTGCACCCCTGTTCACATAATCAAAAATAAAAATTAAAAAAAAAAGAAAAAGAAACTAGAGTATTAGGAGCTGATATCAGTTTAAGTTGACATAGGTGTGAATCAGTGAGCATGATAACAAACATGTTGTTGGTCACAGCGTATAGCAATGATTCATCTAAAAAAAAACAGCAAACTAAAATGTGAGGTCTAGATGTTAGTTGAGCTGGGAACTGAACCCTGGTCAACCTTGCATATGGCTAACCTGGGTTCAATTCCCAGCACATCATGCAGTCCCCTGAGCCCTGAGAGGAATGACTCATGACCACAGAACCAAGAGTAAGCTCTGGGCCCAGAGAGAGATAGCACAGCGATGTTTGCCTTGAAGCAGCCAATCCAGGACCAAAGGTGGTTGGTTCGAATCCCGGTGTCCCATATGGTTCCCCATACCTGCCAGGAGCTATTTCTGAGCAGACAGCCAGGAGTAACCCCTGAGCAATACCAGGTGTAGCCCAAACCCCCCCCCCAAAAAAAAGAGTAAGCCCTGAACACAGCCAGCTGTGGTCCCCCAAGAAAAGCAAAACAAACAAACAAAATTAAAGTGTTAAACTTAGATTGGGAAAGATTAATATTTTACAAGTTATTAAAATTATATTTAGGCCTTGTAAATAAATAAAGAGAAGAGCAATGTTTCAGAAGAAAATTTGTTATTTAAGAAGTTTGAAGTGGGCTAGAATACAACTTCCAGGAAATGGAGTTTGATCCTCAATCTTACATAGCCGATCACTTTCCCCAGCAGAGAATGCTGTGGCTCCTGTAGATCCCCAGAACGAGAACCGTACCCCATAGCCAGGTTCAAGCATTGAGCTCACATTGATCCAATTGTTCAGGTGGATCTGAGGCCCTGAGTATTCTTGGAAGCCCTAGATAAAAATTATTATAAAATTATTAATGTATGAAAATAAATGGAAGTGGAAAAGTGAATACATTGATGGGATCAAGGAAGATAATAAAGTCTTATATGTTAGAGAAATAATAGACAATAGTATCTATGCAATATAAAACAAGGTAAAATACAATGTGTGTAAATCTAGAAGTTGGAATTAATACAATGTTTTATATAAGAGGATAATGTTGTTACTATTAAAAAGAACTATTGTACTATTCTTAAATAAAGAATAACTTACAATTTCAAGACTTGCTTGCTATATAGGTATCTTCCAATCTAGTGGAGAGAAAAATATAACAAAAACCTATAACCTTTTTTGTTTTGTTTTGGTTTTGGTTTTGGGCCACATCCTGTGACACTCAGGGGTTACTCCTGGCTCTGCGCTCAGAAATTATTCCTGGCTTGGGAAACATATGGGACACTGGGGAATCAAACTGAAGTCCATCCTAGGTCAGCGCATGCAAGGCAAACACCCTACTGTTTGCGCCACTGCTCTGGCCCCTGTCTTTTGGGTTCTTAGGTCTTCCTAGAAATGTTTTTCAGTGGCTATGTATGGTTCTCTTTGTGGTACACTTAGAAAATTTAGTGAAAACAATGATATTGATAAAGTCTATTGGAGGCACACCTGTTTTATATTTCTTGTTAATTGTGTTTTTAAATAAATATCTTTATTTAGCACCATGATTACAAACATGTTTGCAGTTTGGTTTTAGTTATATATAAAAAAGAACACCTTACCAGTACCACATTCCCACCACCAATGCTTTCCATCTCACTCTATCACCACATCTTGCCTGTATTCAAGACAGGCATTCTATTTCTCTCACTCACTACCATTGTTATGGTAGTTGTCAGTGTAGTTATTTTTCTAACTAAATTCACCACTCTTTGTGGTAAACCTTATATCATTGGCCAGACTTTCCAGCCCTCATCTCTATTGTCTCTCGGTATTATTACAATAATGTTTTATTTTTCTTAAAACCCATAGATTAGGGGCCATAGAGATAGCACAATGGTAGAAAAAAAAAACACACCAAAAAAAAAAACCCATATGAGACTATATTCTCTCTCTCTCTCTCTCTCTCTCTCTCTCTCTCTCTCTCTCTCTCTCTCTCTCTCTCTCTCTCTCTCTGACTTATTTCACTCAGCATAATAGTTTCCATGTCCATCCATGTATAGGAAAATTTTATGACTTCATTTTCTCTGATGGCTAGATAGTATTCCATTGTGTATATGTACTACAGTTTCTTTAGCCACTCATCTGTTGTTGAGCACCTGGGTTGTTTCCAGATTCTGGCTATTGTGAATATTGCTGTATAGGTGTGCAGAAGGCTTTATTGTGTTGTGTTTTTGTGTTCTTAAGGTATATCACTGCAGTGGTATAGCTGAATAATATGGGAGCACAATTTCCAGTTTCTTGAGGAATCTCCGTATTGTTTTCCATAAAGGCTGAACAAGATGGCATTTCCACAAGCAGTGAATGATAGTTCCTTTCTCCCACATCTTCGCCAACACTGATTGTTCTTATTCCTTGCGATGTGAATCCCTGTGACATGAGATGGTATCTCATTGTTTTGATTTGTATCTCCCTGATGAATAAAGATGTGGAGCATTTTTTTCTTGTGTCTTTTGGCCATTTGTATTTCTTCTTTGAGGAATTGTCTGTTCAGTTCTTCTCCCCATTTTTTTTGACAGGATTAGATGATTTTTTCTTGTGAAGTTCTGTCAGTACCTTGAATATTAGATATTAGTCCCTTGTCTGATGGGTATTGGGTGAATAGTTTCTCTAATTCTGTTGGTGACCTTTGTATCCTTGTCAATATTTTGAGGTGCAGAAGCTTCTCAGCTTAAAATAGTCCCATCTGTTTATCTCTGCTTCCACTTGTATGGACATTCTGTTTCCTCCTCGAAGATGCCTTTAGTCTCAGTGTCATAGAGTGTTTTACCTATGTGTTCTTTATAGCTTATGGTTCTGGGTCTGATATCAAGGTCCTTAATCCTTTTGGAATTTACCTTTGTGCAGGGTTGTTCAATGGAAGTTCTAGTCATTAATTGTGTTTTAAGTGTTCTATGTGTTCTTTCAACTATTGCTTGTCCTGTGGATTGCATGGTATACCTGCTATGTGCCTTACCTGCTACTCATTACAAAAGGCTTGGAAAGTTTTGCTGGTATATGCTAGGCCATTAATCATCTTGATTGTATTAAATCTCCCATAACTGTAATACATTGATTGCAATATAAAGGAACAAACTGCTTTAGCTCTCACTTATGACATAGAGACCATCCATATAAATTTTGAAAAAATGTCAGTTACCACATGCAGTATGGTTTGTTTGTGAAAAAAGTAACATGGGTCACATCCATTTGCCATGGTTCATTTATTCTGAGACCATGAGAGTTAGCTCCTGCCACATGACTTTTGCAGTGCAAAGGAGCACAGACTGAACAGCTCTGAATAACATGTCTGGCTTGTCTTAGTGGAATTCAATATTGTACATGGAGATGATGGGCACTTGTATGTAGAGCATTATGTTCTTCCACTGTGTTGTAAATACTGCCATTGCCAGGCGATCAGCTAATTCATTTCAGGGCTGCATTTTGTCGGGTCTGGGGTAGGGATAGGGGTAGGCCCCCTTCCTAATTTCACAGCATTTGCTGGAAATTAGTAGGGCAATCACTTGCCCAGTGATTAACTTTAATGCATCATGGGCATGGTCCAGGTGCCAGTCTCCAGAGGATGAGAGTAGGGAAGGCCTTGCATTCCCTCCTGTAATGACCAAACTTGCCACAATTAAAACATCTACCCCAGATTTGGGAGGTATGGGGAAGTCCTTTGTCTACATAGGCAGATTGGCAGTCTCTTGTCCAGTTACTGCTTCTACCACATTTAGGGCAAAATCCAAGTGATGGCTTCAAAAATGCATGGTTGGGTGGAGCTCTAAATTTTATTCATTGGTATCCTAGTCTCCTATTTTGTTCCTGGACTGAATAAGCCTCAAGGGCATTTACTTGTGCCTGGTGGGAATTGGAACCAACATTCAGGCATGACTTGGGTATCCCATTACATCTTCTTTCTCCCTTATTGATCTTAGAATGGTCTGACAGTCCTTATTAGCATTTTCAAATGTGAGTTGCTTTATTAAATGTTTCTGGACCTCTTTACCTGTAATTTGTTTCTGTATTGCCTCAGACAGCTTGCTGATGAATTGGGAAAATGGCACAGATACTCCCAAACCTTGGTAAAGACCTTGGTAAACTCAGAGTCAGCATCTATTCCCTCCCCCACACACAGATAGGACAATATCTATAATATAATTTAGGATTATGTGGGACATGGTGGCTTGGTTCTTATTTATTTATTTATTTATTTTTATTTATTTATTTATTTGATTTTTTAGTATTCTCCTTCTCCTTACAACAAATCAAGGGTGATTTTGATTCTGGATAGCCTCCTGCCAGATTTTCCCAACCTGATTAATTTAGTTTTTTGCTTTATCGCCTAACTACAATCGCCATTGATGGTATTGGATGGTCTCAGACAAACTTTGGCAATAGTCTGAAAGTCCTATGGGGTTCAAAGTGCATTTTTCACTTTAGATTGACAGATACTCAGAGAAGTATGGGAATGTTGGCCCATATGCCATGCAGGCTATTTTAAAACTACTTGGGGAATTTATTTTTAATCTTTGATAGGCAAGTAGTTCATGAAGTCTATTTCTGTTGGCCTGTCATTTTGATCTTACTGGGGTTTGATTAATTAGCCTCCGATTCTGACTCTGAGCAGGTATTCTTGGCTCATCATCTGTGGTAATATGGATTATATCAGTTCTGGGAGATGCGGGTGTTTCTTGGATATCTTCATTTATGGTAATTATTACGTCTGGACTTCCTTTATTTATGAATTGCACCCAAGTCTCTACCGGGAACATTCCTCTTCCTTGTTCTGGTGCCAGTTCAGAAGAATTCTCCACCTGATTCAATTTTTTGGTGCAGGAATAGGCATTTTTGGATAGTAAGCCTTTCTAGGTTTTGAATAGGTCTTGTAAGAGTGGCAATGGCTATATTATGGTTTCTTTAACCGGTGGAATGGGCTTGAGAGGGGATGAAGGGGTATTGTTTCTCTGTGAGTAAGTTTTCATTTTGTTATATTTATTCACTCAGCATAATAGATTCCATGTACATCCATGATTAGGAAAATTTCATGACTTCATCTTTGCACATGCTGCATAATATTCCATTGTGTATATGTACCACAGTTTCTTTAGCCATACATCTGTTGAAGGGCATCTTGGTTGTTTCCAGAGTCTGGCTATTGTAAATAGCGCTGCAAAGAATATTGGTGTGAGGAAGCAATTTTTGTGTTGTATTTTTGTGTTCCTAGGGTATATCCCTAGGAGTGGTATAGCTGGATTGTATGGGAGCTCAATTTCCAGTTTTTGGAGGAATCTCCATATCGCTTTCCATATTGGACTAGACAGTATTCCCACTAGCAGTGAAAGAGTTCCCTTCTCTCCACATCCCCGTCAGCACTGCTTGTTCTCATTCTTTGTGATGTATGCCAATCTCTGTGGCATGAGATGGTACCTCAGATTTTTTGATTTGCATCTCTCTGATGATTAGTGATGTGGAGCATTTTTTCATGTGCCTTTTGGCCATTTGTATTTCTTCTTTGGCAAAGTGTCTATTCATTTTTTTCTTCCCATTTTTTGATGGGATTAGATGTTTTTTTCTTGTAAATTTCTGTCAGTGCCTTGTATATTTTGGATATTAGCCCCTTATCTAATGGGTATTGGGTGAATAGTTTCTCCCACTCCATGGGTGGCTCTTGTATCCTGGGCACTATTTTCTCTGAGGTACAGAAATTTCTCAGCTTAATGTATTCCCATCTGTTTATCTCTGCTTCCACTTGTTTGGAGAGTGAGCAGATGATTTATTTAATAAAAAAGTCGATTGCAATTGTGAAATGAGGTTTGAAATAGAATTCTTAGAACATCCAAGTCATTTTAGATTCTCTTCCATTTCCCTTTAGGGGTTAAGTAACTTATTTATCTTTTGATTATTTGTTAACTTAAAAAAAGTTTTGGGGCCACATCCAGTGATGTTTACTCCATGCTATGTGCTCAGAGATCAGTTTGGTGGGGCTTGGGAAACACAAGGATGCAGGAACTTGAACCTGAGTCAGTTGCATGCAAACATCAGATAAGCAGTACTATCTCTTTCATCCAAGACAATTTCTGTAACACTTTTTATTCTCCTCTCATCCCCTCCCTCCACCCTCCCAATTCCTTCTCATTCTCTCCTCTTCCCTTCCATCTCTCCTCTTTCCTCCTTGTTCTTCTCTACCTTTCTTGTCTTTCTTTTCTCATTCCTTTCTCTTTTCTTTCTCTTTATTCTTTCTTTCCTTTTAATTTTTGGAAAGAAATAGTAATATTTATCCCAGGTCAATGTTTGGGTGATATTGGTGGTATTCTGGGAACCATGTGGTGCCAGGAATTAAGCCAGGTTTCCTACATGCAAAGCATGAACTCTAGTCCATGGAGGTGTCTCTCTCAATCCATTCAAATGCTTTAAATTGTCATATGATGTTGGATTACTGGGTCCTACCCTACTCAGTATTTGTTCTCTAACCATTCCTTTCTAATAAATACTATGGGATGCAGAAAAACCCTCTCTTGCATTTCCAGATTTCCAATGGAGCTTCCAGCTTCTTAGGAGCTGAAGGCTTACCTGCTGGAATTCTTGAACCCATCTTTCCCTTTTTAATGTGTGTATAAATTATGTGCTGCATCGACATTTGTTTTTAGACCCGAATCTCTTTTTTTGTGTGTGTGTGGTTTTTGGGTCACACCGGCAGTGCTCAGGGGTTACTCCTGGCTCCATGCTCAGAAAACTCCATGCTGTCTCTCCGGCCCCAGACCTGAATCTCTTGGAAATAAGCAATGACTTGCTTTGAAGGGAGAGTTCTCTACCTTGCCACATAATAGAGAGATGAAACCAGGAGATGGATGCATCAAGACATTCTGATTTCAACATATGTACTAACACCAATATCTCCAATTATTGACATCTGACAGTTAAAACTATGATTGACAACCTTTACTGGCACCTTGAAGAATTTGGAATTAGACAAATTAATGTGCCTAGAGCCTGCAGTTGATATTATGGCAGGAGTTTCATGGGTAGGGGCACCATGTTTTTTAGACCAAAATTTTTTTCTTTCTATTTTTCCAGTTTTTGCTGCACCTATGAAAAATATTGCCAACCATTTTATCTTCTACTTAGAGACATCTAACCTTTTCTTAGAAGCATGGGATGTGAATTACCTTGTTTTTCTATAAAGTCAATTAAGGGGAGTTGTTGGATTACTGAGTCCTACCCAACTCAGTTTCATTCCCCACTCTAGGATGTGGTCTTGTGATTGGATTACTGGGTTCCTCCCTACTTAGCATTTGTTCTCCCACCTTTGGGTGTGGTCTGTTCCTTCCTAATACTCTGGGTTGCAGGAAAATGTTTTCTTGCATTTCCGGACTTCACACTGTTTCCTGCTTCTTAGGAATTGAAGGCTTACATGTTGGAATTCCTGAACCTTTTCTTCCTCTATAATGTGTGCGTATTATTTCCTGCATCAACGTTTGTTTCCAGACCAGCATCTTCCCAGTGTCCTGGCTTTGGAGCCTGAGGCTTAATGCTAACAATATATGGCATCTCAGTACCTACTTCCAATTTCTAGATCTACATAGTGGTATAGTGTGATCAATGTAGTGATTTAGAATGCTTCTCTGAAGAATAACAATGCAAAAAGTTGTGTATAGCAAAATATAAGAACTAGATATCTTGAGCCAATTGTAAATGTGTATTCCTGTCTCTCAAATGAAAGCAATGTTTCTGCTTTTTTCTTTTAAAATTTCTGTGATTTCTTTATATAGTTATGGTTTTGGAAACAATTAAATTCCTTTTATTGTTATTTTACATTTATAATTAAAGATAGTAATCATAGTTGAGTTTTAGGTGTACATTATTCTAGTACAATAGTCCAGTATCAATCCTATCATCAGTGTTGATATTTCTCCACCATTGTCCCCAAGTTCCCCCCATTCCCATCTGCCTGCTTAGCAGTTTTGTTTGTTATAGACTGGATCTCATGCTTACAGTACTGTCTCAGTAGTTTAGGTATATACATATATCATACCATTGATGTGCTTGAAGCTCCTAAATCTTACCCACTACTTTCTATTCATCTCTTCTTACACCTCACTTGATTTATATCCTTCCTTCTCCTCATTTCTATGATTTAGGGTCAAAATTAATCTGAATATTCCCCTTTAATAACTTGAACTCCCTCTTCTTATTATTCTCCTCTATACCACAGGTATGTGAGACCAACCAGTCTTTGTTCCTCTGACTCACTTTACTTAACATAATATCCATTAGTTTCAATAAGTTGCAGCACATTGTATGGTTTCATCATTTCTTGCAGTTGCATAGTATTTTACTGCAGGTGTATATGTATACATATATATACATATATATACATATATATATATACCATACTTTCATTATCCACTTGTATGTCATTGGTCACCTAGGTTTATTACATATCCTAAATATCATGCTGAATACTGCAATACATAGTAGTGTGCATATGTTTTTTTAAACATCCTGGTGTAGATACCAAGAAGTAGAATTACTGGGTCATATGGCAGCTCTCTTCTTACTTTTATGAGATATATCCATATTTGCTTTCCATAAGCGTTGAACCCAGCAACATTACCAGTAGTAGTGGATGAGAGGTCCTTTTCCATCAGATTTCTGCCAGCACAAATTGCTACTCCTATATATTCAATTTTCATTAGTGTGAAATAATAATTTTCATCTTGACTTGAATTTCCCTGATAATAAGTCATGATGAGAAGTTTTTCATTTGTCTAGTCATCTATCTGTTTTCTTAAGAGAAGTGTTTTCATTTCCTCTACCCATTTTTATAGGGTTTGTGGATTTTGCTCTTGTTAACTTTTTTGTTTTGGGTCCATGCTCAGGTGTTACTTCTGGCTCTATACTCAGGAATCACTCCTGGAGGTTCTCAGAGTGCCATATGGGATGTCAAGGATTGAACCAGGGTTGGCAGCATTGCAAAGCAAGCTTCTTACCCTTGATACTATCACTCTGGTCTTTGTTTAAATTTTTTAAAAACTTTATTGATTGATGATTGATTGATGGATTGGTTTTTGGGCCACACCCAGTGGTGCTCAGGAGTTACACCTGGCTCTACACTCAGAAATCATCCCTGGTAGACTTGAGACTATATGGAATTGAACTGAGTCCCTCCCGGGTCATGCAAGGCAAATGGCCTACAACTGTGCTATCTCTCTGGCCCCTAACCTTTTTTTTTTTTATTTAAACACCATACTATCTCTTCGGCCCCTGATTGTAGCAACTTGGACAGAATTGGAAGGCATCATGCCAAGCAAAATAAGCCAGAGGCAGAAGGACAAACACAGGATGATCACTCATCGGTGGTATATAGAAAAACAAGTCAAGGGTATATATAATATCAGTTGGTAATAAACTGTGCACTGGCTTACAGACCCCAAATTAGCACACTGGAGGGAATGGATGGGAAAAAAATAAGAAGTGAATTTAAGTTACACAAGGTGAAAATAGAGGGTCTAGTGTATAATGGTGGTAAAATGAGGTATAAGTGAGTATAAAAACTACAACTGTAGGGCCGGAGAGATAGGATGGAGGCAGGGTGTTTGCCTTGCATGCAGAAGGACGGTGGTTCGAATCCTGGCATCCCATATAGTCCCCAAGCCTGCCAGGAGCAATTTCTGAATGTAGAGCCAGGAGTAACCCCTGAGCAATGCTGAGTGTGACACTTCCCCCCCAAAAAAAACACCCCCCAAACCTACAACTGTCTATCAATAAATAGAGGAGAGAATGATAGGGTGGGAGCTCAAATGTGATACAGGGCCAAGAATAGAGGGCTAGGGAGCTTTGGCAGTAGTGATGTGTAGTAAATTTGTATATCAACACTATAATGTAAATACTTATTGCAATCGTATTACCTAAAAATAGTAAGAAAATTAATTTAAAAAACGATTAATCAGGGCCAGCGAGGTGATGCTAGAGGTAAGGTGTCTGCCTTGCAAGCTCTAGCCACAGAAGGACCGCAGTTCAATCCCCTGGCTTCCCATATGGTCCCCCCAAGCCAGGGGCAATTTCTGAGCGCTAAGACAGGAGTAACCCCATAGCATCAAATGGGTGTGGCCCGAAAAACAAAAACAAAAACAAAAACCCAAAAATGATTAATCATCTAATTCTAACATATCTCCATACTTAATAAGAGACATTAAACTTTTGATTCCCAACTACTTTTTAGGAGGGGACATGCCTAGCAGTGCTCAGGGTTATGCCTGACATGCTTGGGGGACCATATGGGGATCAAACCCAGGTCAGCCATATACAAAGCAAGTACCCTACCTGCTGTGCTATTGCTCTGCACTCCCAGCTAAGTTTTGATATAATCATATATGGTATATTATCACAAATCCCATAGAAGTCTAGAACAATTCACAAAATATACAGGTTGTTATTATGTTTGCCTTCAATAGTATCATGTTAGCCACCTACCCAAATTTTTCCAAGTTCTAAGCCAACAAAAATATTCAGCATGAGAATTAGATAAGGGAAAGTATTGTATATAAATAAACCATGTGTAAAACATAATTAAAATACTTCATTGTTAAACATCCTAACTGTCATGTGACCCTTTAACAATTGACAATCTTCTTGCTAATGGAGAGTTTTGTCTTATTTTATTTTAATTTTATTTTATTTTATTTTTTTTGGTTTTTTGGGCCACACCCGGTGACGCTCAGGGGTTACTCCTGGCTATGCGCTCAGAAGTCGCTCCTGGCTTGGGGGACCATATGGGACGCCGGGGGATCGAACCGCGGTCCGTCTCCTAGGCTAGCGCAGGTAAGGCAGGCACCTTACCTCCAGCGCCACCGCCCGGCCCCGTCTTATTTTATTTTAATATCTTTAAACACCTGGATTAGAAACATGATTATGGTTGGATTTCAGTCATGTAAAGAAGACCCCCCCTTCACCACTGTAATATTCTCATCACTAATGTCCTAAATCTCCCTCCCCCCCCATCCCACCCCTGCCAGTACTCTAGACAGGCTTTCTACTTCCCTCGTTCATTCTCATTGTTAGGATAGTTCTCAATGTAGTTATTTCTCTAACTACACTCATCAATCTTTGTGGTGAGCTTCATGAAGTGAGCTGGAGCTTCCAGCCCTCCTCTCTTTTGTCTCTGAAAATTATTGCAAGAATGTCTTTTATTTTTCTTAAAACACATAGATGAGTGAGAATATTCTGCGTCTTTCTCTCTCCCTCTGACTTATATCACTCAGCATGTATGGGAATATTTCATGACTTCATCTCTCCTGATGACTGCATAATATTCCATTGTGTATATGTACCACAGTTTCTTTAGCCATTCATCTGAAGGGCATCTTGGTTGTTTCCAAGTCTGGCTGTGGTAAATAGTGCTGCAATGAAATAGGTGTAAGGAAGGGATTTTTGTATTGTATTTTTGTGTTCCTAGGGTATAACCCTAGGAGTGATAAAGCTGGATCATATGGGAGCTCAATTTCCAGTTTTTGGAGGAATCTCCATATCACTTTCCATAAAGGTTGGACTAGCCAGCATTCCCACCAGCAGTGGATAAGAGTTCCTTTCTCTCCACATCCCTGCCAACACTGCTTGTTCTCATTCTTGGTGATGTGTGCCAATCTCTGTGGTGTAAGGTGGTACCTCATAGTTGTTTTGATTTGCATCTCCCTGATGATTAGTGATGTAGAGCCTTTTTTCATGTGCCTTTTGAACATTTGTATTTCTTTTTTGTCAAATTGCCTATCCATTTCTTCTCCCCATTTTTTGATGGGATTAGATGTTTTTTTCTTGTAAAGTTCTGTCAGTGCCTTGTATATTTTGGAGATTAGTCCCTTATCTGATGGGTATTGGGTGACTAGTTTCTACAACTCAGTGGGTGGCTCTTGTATCCTGGGCACTATTTCCTTTGAAGTGCAGAAGCTTCTCAGCTTAATATATTCCCATCTGTTAATATCTTCTTTCACTTGTTTGGAGAGTGCAGTTTCCTCTTTGAAGATGCCTTTATTCTCAATGTCATGTAGTGTTTTACCTACGTGTTGTTCTATATACCTTATGGTATCAGGTCTGATATCAAGGTCTTTAATCCATTTGGATTTTACCTTTGTACATGATGTTAGCTGGGGGTCTAAGTTCAATTTTTGCAAGTGGCTAGCCAGTTGTGCCAACACCACTTGTTGAAGAGACTTTCATTGCTCCATTTAGGATTTATTGCTCTTTTATAAAAAATTAGGTGATTGTATGTCTGGGGAACATTCTCTGAGTACTCGAACCTATTCCACTGATCTGTCTTTATTCCAATACTATGCTGTTTTGATAACTATTGCTTTGTAATACAGTTTAAAGTTGGGGACAATAATGCCTCCCATATTCTTTTTCCCAAGGATTGCTTTAGGTATTTGAGGGTGTTTATTGTTCCAAATGAATTTCAAAAGCGTTTGATCCACTGCTTTGAAGAATGTCATGGGTATCTTTAGAGGAATCACATTAAATCTGTACAATGCTTTGGGTAGTATTGCCATTTCAATGATGTTAATCCTGCCAATCCATGAGCAGGGTATATGTTTCCATTTTCATATGTCCTCTCTTATTTCTTGGAGCAGGGTTTTATAGTTTTCTTTGAATAGGTCCTTCACGTCTTTGGTCAAGTTGACCCCAAGATATTTGGATTTGTGTGGCACCAATATGAATGTTTTTTTTTGGGGGGGGGTGTTTTTTTGATGTCCATATCTTCCCCATCATTATTGGTATAAAAACGGCCATTGATTTGTGTATTAATTTTGTAGCCTGCCACATTGCTATATGAATCTATAGTTTCTAGAAGCTTTTTGGTAGAGTCTTTAGGGTTTTCTAAGTAGAGTATCATGTCACCTGCAAACAGTGAGAGCTTGACTTCTTCCTTTCCTATCTGGATGCCCCCGATATCTTTTCCTTGCCTAATCGCTATAGCAAGTACTTCCAGTACTATATTGAAGAGGAATGGTGAGAGCGGACAGCCTTGTCTTGTACCAGAATTTATAGGGAAGGCTTTTAGTTTTTCTTCATTGAGGATAATATTTGCCACTGGCTTGTGGTAGATGGCATTGACTAGATTGAGAAATGTTCCTTTCATTCCCATCTTACTTAGAGTTTTGATCAAGAATGGGTGTTGAACCTTATTAAATGCTTTCTCTGCGTCTATTAATATGAGCATGTGATTTTTATTTTTCTTGTTGTTGATGTTGTGTATTATGTCGATAGATTTACAAGTGTTAAACCATCCTTGCATTCTTGGGATGAAACCTACTTGATCATGGTAAATGATCTTCTTGATGAGGCATTGGATTCTATTTGCCAGGATTTTGTTGAGGATCTTTGCATCTGTGTTCATTAGGGATATTGGTCTGTAATTTTCTTTTTTGTCAGCATCTCTGTCTGGTTTTGGTTCAAGGTGATTTTGGCTTCATAAAAGCTGTTTGGAAGTGTTCCTGTGTTTTTCAATTTCATGAAAGAGTCTGGCTAGGATTGGTAGTAGTTCCTCTTGAAAGGTTTGAAAGAATTCATTAGTAAATCCATCTGGGTCTGGGCTTTTCTTTTTGGGCAGACATTTGATTATCATTGTAATTTCCTCAATAGTGATGGGGGTGTTTAGATATGCTACATCCTCCTTACTTAACCGTGGAAGGTTATAAGAGTACAAGAATTTATCTATTTCTTCCAGGTTCTCATGTTTAGTGGCATAGAGTTTCTCAAAGTAGTTTCTGAATAGCCTTTGAATCTCTGCAATATCTGTAGTGATCTCCTCATTTTTTTAAATATTATTTTTATTTATTTTGGTTTTTCAGGCCACACCCGTTTTGATGCTATGGGGTTCCTCCTGGCTAAGCACTTAGAAATTGCCCCTGGGTTGGGGGGACCATATGGACACCGGGGGATTGAACCGTGGTCCTTCCTTGGCTAGCACTTGCAAGGCAGACACCTTACCTCTAGTGCCACCTTGCCAGCCCCTTTTTGTTTTTTTGGTTTTTTGGTTTTGGGGCCACACCAGGTGGTGCTTGGGATTACTCCTGGCTGTCTGCTCAGAAATAGCTCCTGGCAGGCATGGGGAACCATATGGGACACTGGGATTTGAACCAACCACCTTAGGTCCTGGATTGGCTGCTTGCAAGGCAAACACCGCTGTGCTATCTCTCTGGGCCCCCATTTTCATTTTTAATATGGGTTATCAAGTTTCTCTCTATCCTTCTTTGTTAGTTTTGCCAATGGTCTATCTATATTGTTTATTTTTTCGAAGAACTAACTTCTGCTTTCGTTGATCTTTCGGATTGTTTTTTGGGTTTTCACTTCATTGATTTATGCTCTCAGCTTGGTTATTTCCTTCTGTCTCCATATTTTTGGTTCCTTTAGTTGATCATTTTCTAATTTTATAAGCTGCGTCATTAAGCTGTTCAGGTATATCCCTTCTTCTTTCCTGATGTGTGCTTGCAAAGTTATAAATTTTCCTCTCAGGACAGATTTTGCTGTGTCCTATAGATTCTGGTAGTTTGTGTCTTCATTGTCATTTGTTTCCAGGAAAGTTTTGATTTCCTCTTTGATTTCCTCTTGGATCCACTGGTTATTCAGTAGCAGGCTGTTATCAGACTACTAGACATATACGCATCCAATAAGAGACCAGCAAATTATCAAATACAATTATTTACAAATTTGAAAGAAGACATCAATAATAACACAATGATTGTGGGAGACCTCAACATGGCCCTGGCAACACTTGATAGATCAACCAGACTGAAACCCAACAAAAAGACACTAACCCTGAAAAGATAAATGGAGGAAAGAGGACTAGTAGATATATATAGGACACTTCATCCCTAGAAACCTTGATATACATTCTTCTCCAATGTACATGGGTCATTCTCCAGGATAGACTACATGCTAGCATGTAAAACATACCTCCATAAAATCGAGAGGAGAGAAATTTTGCACGCCACATTTGCTGACCAAGGCTCTGAACAACCTTTGCTGAAAAATGCTCTGAAAGTAGAAGTGAACTACAAAGGGACACAGAAGAAATAATTTTGCCTTATTTTAATGGCTGCTGACAGAAAACGGTGGTGGGTGCTGATAACTGGGGTGGCTGCAGCAATTGCTTAAAATAAGGATAATAAAGTTCATACATTAGTTGACTAATCTTTTAGAAAAATACTACTAATGATAGTAACTTTGGCTGATAGTGTAATAAAATTTGGGGATATTGCTTATCTATGAATATATTTTGAAGGTAGAACCAATAGGATTTGATAATGAGCAGTACCTTGGAATAGAGTTTTGGAAGTTGGATGTCCGAAGTCAGGGTGCCAGAATAATTAAGGTGTACTGAGATCTCACATCCTGTTTGCTAGGTGCTCATATTATTGCTGAAGCTTCTCAAGTGTATCCTCAAAGTGTTAACTCATAGATGAAGAAATTACTCTCTCTTTTTTTTTTTTTTTTTGGTTTTTGGGTCACACCCGGCAGTGCTCAAAGGTTACTCCTGGCTCTACACTCAGACATCGCCCCTGGCAGGCACAGGGGACCATATGGGATGCTGAGATTCAGACCATCGTCCTTCTGCATGAAAGGCAAATGCCTTACCTCCATGCTATTTCTCCAGACCCAGACATTACTCTTTTCTTATAAGACCAACAATTACATTGAGTTAAAACAGATTGAAATATTTAATAACACTGGATATATGGATTTGGGAGTATTATAAATTCAATTTATAATATTTAGCTTTTTTATTTTGTTTTTGTTTTTTGGTCACACCTGGCAGTGCTCAGGGGTTACTCCCTACTCTATGCTCAGAAATCTCTCCTGGCAGGCTAGGGGGACCATATGGGATTCGAATCACTGTCCTTCTGCATGCAAGACAAATGTCTTACCTCCATGCTATCTCTCCGGCCCCAACATTCAGCTTTTAACAAGTTAATTCTGAAATATTTATCAGACACTCAAGAGAAGCTAATAGATAGTTGTTTCAAACATGCGATTGAACTGGATATGAGGTTTTTGAACTACAGATATAAGTAGAGAGAATTGTAGATGGCATTGATAAGTGAAAAAAGGATAAACCAGAGTGTTAAGTATCAAAGAGAAAATCTTTTTGAGCAATTATTATGGAACAATTGTTTGAGAGCTTGGGGAAATGAGAACGAGGCACAAGGGACTAAGGAAAACCAGCTAGAGATGGAGAAGAGAAGTTAAGAGAATGTAGCATCTGAAAGGGACACAAAGTGATCATTAAGTTAGTACTTATAAAATGCTCTTTTTTGGTTAAAAGAAATAGTATATAAAAATACATCAGCTGGTGCTGGAGAGATAGTACAGCAGGTAGGGGTACTTGCCTTGCATGTGGCCAACCCAGTTTTGGTCCCTGGCATCCCTTATGGTCTCCTGAACACAGTCAGGAGTTCTTGAGAGCAGAGCCAGGAGTTACCTCTGAGGATCACCGAGTGTGGGCCCCCAAAAAAACCAAAACCAGTTTTTTGTTCTCACTCTTCCCCACAAAAACATTTTAAATAAACATTAAAAATTAAAATACATCATTAGATTTATCAGGTAAGTTACAGATCTTAACAAGTGCAATTTCTTGGGAGTGATAGCTTGATAGAGATGATCAAGGAAGAAAAAAAGAAGTAGCAGAAGAGTTTTAATAAAAGGAGAACACTATGTAAGTTTAAGACATAAGTGGATTCTGGAGATTTGTTTTAATATGAACAGTGTAACAGCAAGTTTATATGAATTTGGAAATTAAGCAGAAGAGCAAATAAATGGAAGAAATGGAAGGAAAAATAGCCAATACTTGCATGGCTCATTTGTCTGCCTCTTTCAGATCAACATACACAAGTTTCCTTCTTAGTAAAGTTTTTCTTACTACTTTATTGCAATTGCAATCCTCCTATCCCAGGAAATCTGACCTTCATATTTTTCTCCTTCATTCAATTTTCTCTATAGCAATGCTCACTTTTTAATCCTATATAGTTTACTTGCTTTGTTTTTTGTTTCCTCTTTACAAAATAGAATTGTCTTCAATGAAAACAGGGATTACATTAGATATAATCCTATATGGTTTACTTGCTTTGTTCTTTGTTCCTCTTTTCAAAACAGAATTGCCTTCAATGAAAACAGGGATTGCATTAGATAGTAAGTGTTCAAAACTGTTCTTGAATAAACAAGAAAATGTCAAGAATTTGAAGAATATTGCTGTTCTCTATGGAAGTGCTTTTGAACTTCTTTTTGATGTGGCCTCTTTCCAACTTTTTCCCTTCTTGTGTTCCCCCTCCCTTCCAGTCCTACTGGTTGGGCAACCTACTTTTCTTTATATCCCTATTTACCTGTGACCCTCTTGTAACATACTGAGGGAACAGAGGGGGAACAAATGACCACAGGTTGAAAAATACTGTTTATGGCACAAATCATCTGTAGGCATGAATTAGACATATAAATATTTGTTGAAAATGAACAAATCTTTAAAGTGGAATTATTTAGCATATAATTTTATCACAGATCACTACAAATAATTTCAGCCTTATTGCTTAATGTTTCTTCCTAATTAAAGTATGCATATATATGTATATGCTATCACATATATAATACCAATGAGACTTGAAAAGAATGTTTCCCATCATGGTTTTTTTTTCTTTCTTTCTTTCTTTTTTTTTTTTTTTTTTTTACTTACTCAGGGGTCTGCGCTCTGGGATCACTCCTGGAGGGCTCGGAAGACCATATGCGGTTACAGGGATCAAATCCAGGTCAGCCACATGCACGGCTATCCTACCCACACTATTCTATTGCTCTGGTCCCTCCCATCATTCTTTTTTAAAAATGAAACTCCATACTCTTTAGTTATCAACCTATCCACCTTTCCTAAGCTTCTCAACCTTTAGCATCTATAAATCTATTGTCTCTAGGGATCTGACCAGTTTACAAATTTTTGCTTTTAGCCAAAATCCCAAGAATTCATATATTTGACTAATTTAAACATTTCAAATAAATGGAATTCTGTAAAATATGGCTTTTGATAGTTGTTTCTTTTAACTAGTATTTTCCAAATTTTATCTATATTATAGCATGGGTTACATTTCAATCCTTTTAATATACCATTTATTTGGATATACCATATTTATTTAGTTATATTACAGGACATTTGAGTGTTTCCAGAGTTTGCTCAGGGTTTACTGCTGGTTCTGCGCTCAGAAATCACTCCTGGCAGGCTTGGGGGACCATATGGAATGCTGGGAATCAAAAGACCAGCACCCTACCCACTTTGTTATTATTGGCCCCTCTTTTTCATATTTCTATGATCAATGGTAAAAGCTCAAAATTTTCACGTTCCCAATAACACATTATTTTTTAAATCACCATCCTAATGGGTGAGAAGTATTATATCATTGTGATTTTGCTCTTTCTTCCAATTTTCTCAAACTGCCCTAAAAAACTAGAATTTTTCTATTATATCCTACCCACAGGTTAAAAAGTCTGTGAACTGATGTGTATATATCACAATATTTCTTCTGATCCTATACATATGGGCTTTAAATGTCATGGTTAC